>NC_070594.1:288783-315304 GCF_027409825.1 Scomber japonicus | reverse complement strand
CGTATAGTGTTTATATATATAGAGTAACGTATAGTGTTTATATATATAGAGTAACGTATAGTGTTTATATATATAGAGTAACATATAGTGTTTATATATATAGAGTAACGTATAGTGTTTATATATATAGAGTAACGTATAGTGTTTATATATATAGAGTAACGTATAGTGTTTATATATATAGAGTAACGTATAGTGTTTATATATATAGAGTAACGTATAGTGTTTATATATATAGAGTAACGTATAGTGTTTATATATATAGAGTAACGTATAGTGTGTTTATATATATAGAGTAACGTATAGTGTGTTTATATATATAGAGTAACGTATAGTGTGTTTATATATATAGAGTAACGTATAGTGTTTATATATATAGAGTAACGTATAGTGTTTATATATATAGAGTAACGTATAGTGTGTTTATATATATAGAGTAACGTATAGTGTTTATATATATAGAGTAACGTATAGTGTTTATATATATAGAGTAACGTATAGTGTTTATATATATAGAGTAACGTATAGTGTGTTTATATATATAGAGTAACGTATAGTGTTTATATATAAAGAGTAACGTATAGTGTGTTTATATATATAGAGTAACGTATAGTGTTTATATATATAGAGTAACGTATAGTGTTTATATATATAGAGTAACGTATAGTGTGTTTATATATATAGAGTAACGTATAGTGTTTATATATATAGAGTAACGTATAGTGTGTTTATATATATAGAGTAACGTATAGTGTTTATATATATAGAGTAACGTATAGTGTGTTTATATATATAGAGTAACGTATAGTGTTTATATATATAGAGTAACGTATAGTGTGTTTATATATATAGAGTAACGTATAGTGTTTATATATATAGAGTAACGTATAGTGTGTTTATATATATATAGTAACGTATAGTGTTTATATATATAGAGTAACGTATAGTGTTTATATATATAGAGTAACGTATAGTGTTTATATATATAGAGTAACGTATAGTGTTTATATATATAGAGTAACGTATAGTGTTTATATATATAGAGTAACGTATAGTGTTTATATATATAGAGTAACGTATAGTGTGTTTATATATAAAGAGTAACGTATAGTGTGTTTATATATATAGAGTAACGTATAGTGTTTATATATATAGAGTAACGTATAGTGTGTTTATATATATAGAGTAACGTATAGTGTTTATATATATAGAGTAACGTATAGTGTTTATATATATAGAGTAACGTATAGTGTTTATATATAAAGAGTAACGTATAGTGTGTTTATATATAAAGAGTAACGTATAGTGTGTTTATATATATAGAGTAACGTATAGTGTGTTTATATATATAGAGTAACGTATAGTGTTTATATATATAGAGTAACGTATAGTGTTTATATATATAGAGTAACGTATAGTGTTTATATATATAGAGTAACGTATAGTGTTTATATATATAGAGTAACGTATAGTGTTTATATATAAAGAGTAACGTATAGTGTGTTTATATATATAGAGTAACGTATAGTGTTTATATATATAGAGTAACGTATAGTGTTTATATATATAGAGTAACGTATAGTGTTTATATATATAGAGTAACGTATAGTGTGTTTATATATATAGAGTAACGTATAGTGTTTATATATATAGAGTAACGTATAGTGTTTATATATAAAGAGTAACGTATAGTGTGTTTATATATATAGAGTAACGTATAGTGTTTATATATATAGAGTAACGTATAGTGTTTATATATATAGAGTAACGTATAGTGTTTATATATATAGAGTAACGTATAGTGTGTTTATATATATAGAGTAACGTATAGTGTTTATATATATAGAGTAACTTATAGTGTTTATATATATAGAGTAACGTATAGTGTGTTTATATATATAGAGTAACGTATAGTGTTTATATATATAGAGTAACGTATAGTGTTTATATATATAGAGTAACGTATAGTGTGTTTATATATATAGAGTAACGTATAGTGTTTATATATATAGAGTAACGTATAGTGTTTATATATATAGAGTAACGTATAGTGTTTATATATATAGAGTAACGTATAGTGTTTATATATATAGAGTAACGTATAGTGTGTTATATATATAGAGTAACGTATAGTGTTTATATATATAGAGTAACGTATAGTGTTTATATATATAGAGTAACGTATAGTGTTTATATTTAAAGAGTAACGCATAGTGTTTATATATATAGAGTAACGTATAGTGTTTATATATATAGAGTAACGTATAGTGTTTATATATATAGAGTAACGTATAGTGTTTATATATATAGAGTAACGTATAGTGTTTATATATATAGAGTAACGTATAGTGTGTTTATATATAGAGTAACGTATAGTGTGTTTATATATAGAGTAACGTATAGTGTGTTTATATATATAGAGTAACGTATAGTGTGTTTATATATATAGAGTAACGTATAGTGTTTATATATATAGAGTAACGTATAGTGTTTATATATATAGAGTAACGTATAGTGTTTATATATATAGAGTAACGTATAGTGTTTATATATAGAGTAACGTATAGTGTTTATATATATAGAGTAACGTATAGTGTGTTTATATATATAGAGTAACGTATAGTGTTTATATATATAGAGTAACGTATAGTGTTTATATATATAGAGTAACGTATAGTGTTTATATATATAGAGTAACGTATAGTGTTTATATATATAGAGTAACGTATAGTGTGTTTATATATATAGAGTAACGTATAGTGTTTATATATATAGAGTAACGTATAGTGTTTATATATATAGAGTAACGTATAGTGTTTATATATATAGAGTAACGTATAGTGTTTATATATATAGAGTAACGTATAGTGTTTATATATATAGAGTAACGTATAGTGTGTTTATATATATAGAGTAACGTATAGTGTTTATATATATAGAGTAACGTATAGTGTTTATATATATAGAGTAACTTATAGTGTTTATATATATAGAGTAACGTATAGTGTTTATATATATAGAGTAACGTATAGTGTGTTTATATATATAGAGTAACGTATAGTGTTTATATATATAGAGTAACGTATAGTGTGTTTATATATATAGAGTAACGTATAGTGTTTATATATATAGAGTAACGTATAGTGTTTATATATATAGAGTAACGTATAGTGTTTATATATATAGAGTAACGTATAGTGTTTATATATATAGAGTAACGTATAGTGTTTATATATATAGAGTAACGTATAGTGTTTATATATATAGAGTAACGTATAGTGTTTATATATATATAGAGTAACGTATAGTGTTTATATATATAGAGTAACGTATAGTGTTTATATATATAGAGTAACGTGTTTATATATATATAGAGTAACGTATAGTGTGTTTATATATATAGAGTAACGTATAGTGTGTTTATATATATAGAGTAACGTATAGTGTGTTTATATATATAGAGTAACGTATAGTGTGTTTATATATATAGAGTAACGTATAGTGTTTATATATATAGAGTAACGTATAGTGTGTTTATATATATAGAGTAACGTATAGTGTGTTTATATATATAGAGTAACGTATAGTGTTTATATATATAGAGTAACGTATAGTGTTTATATATATAGAGTAACGTATAGTGTTTATATATATAGAGTAACGTATAGTGTTTATATATATAGAGTAACGTATAGTGTGTTTATATATATAGAGTAACGTATAGTGTTTATATATATAGAGTAACGTATAGTGTGTTTATATATATAGAGTAACGTATAGTGTGTTTATATATATAGAGTAACGTATAGTGTGTTTATATATATAGAGTAACGTATAGTGTGTTTATATATATAGAGTAACGTATAGTGTGTTTATATATATAGAGTAACGTATAGTGTTTATATATATAGAGTAACGTATAGTGTTTATATATATAGAGTAACGTATAGTGTTTATATATATAGAGTAACGTATAGTGTGTTTATATATATAGAGTAACGTATAGTGTGTTTATATATATAGAGTAACGTATAGTGTTTATATATATAGAGTAACGTATAGTGTGTTTATATATATAGAGTAACGTATAGTGTGTTTATATATATAGAGTAACGTATAGTGTGTTTATATATATAGAGTAACGTATAGTGTTTATATATATAGAGTAACGTATAGTGTGTTTATATATATAGAGTAACGTATAGTGTGTTTATATATATAGAGTAACGTATAGTGTGTTTATATATATAGAGTAACGTATAGTGTTTATATATATAGAGTAACGTATAGTGTTTATATATATAGAGTAACGTATAGTGTGTTTATATATATAGAGTAACGTATAGTGTGTTTATATATATAGAGTAACGTATAGTGTTTATATATATAGAGTAACGTATAGTGTGTTTATATATATAGAGTAACGATAGTGTGTTTATATATATAGAGTAACGTATAGTGTTTATATATATAGAGTAACGTATAGTGTTTATATATATAGAGTAACGTATAGTGTTTATATATATAGAGTAACGTATAGTGTTTATATATATAGAGTAACGTATAGTGTGTTTATATATATAGAGTAACGTATAGTGTTTATATATATAGAGTAACGTATAGTGTGTTTATATATATAGAGTAACGTATAGTGTTTATATATATATAGAGTAACGTATAGTGTTTATATATATAGAGTAACGTATAGTGTTTATATATATAGAGTAACGTATAGTGTGTTTATATATATAGAGTAACGTATAGTGTTTATATATATAGAGTAACGTATAGTGTTTATATATATAGAGTAACGTATAGTGTTTATATATATAGAGTAACGTATAGTGTTTATATATATAGAGTAACGTATAGTGTTTATATATATAGAGTAACGTATAGTGTTTATATATATAGAGTAACGTATAGTGTGTTTATATATATAGAGTAACGTATAGTGTTTATATATATAGAGTAACGTATAGTGTTTATATATATAGAGTAACGTATAGTGTTTATATATATAGAGTAACGTATAGTGTGTTTATATATATAGAGTAACGTATAGTGTTTATATATATAGAGTAACGTATAGTGTTTATATATATAGAGTAACGTATAGTGTTTATATATATAGAGTAACGTATAGTGTTTATATATATAGAGTAACGTATAGTGTTTATATATATAGAGTAACGTATAGTGTTTATATATATAGAGTAACGTATAGTGTGTTTATATATATAGAGTAACGTATAGTGTGTTTATATATAGAGTAACGTATAGTGTTTATATATATAGAGTAACGTATAGTGTTTATATATATAGAGTAACGTATAGTGTGTTTATATATATAGAGTAACGTATAGTGTGTTTATATATAGAGTAACGTATAGTGTGTTTATATATATAGAGTAACGTATAGTGTGTTTATATATATAGAGTAACGTATAGTGTTTATATATATAGAGTAACGTATAGTGTGTTTATATATATAGAGTAACGTATAGTGTTTATATATAAGAGTAACGTATAGTGTGTTTATATATATAGAGTAACGTATAGTGTTTATATATATAGAGTAACGTATAGTGTTTATATATATAGAGTAACGTATAGTGTTTATATATATAGAGTAACGTATAGTGTTTATATATATAGAGTAACGTATAGTGTTTATATATATAGAGTAACGTATAGTGTTTATATATATAGAGTAACGTATAGTGTTTATATATATAGAGTAACGTATAGTGTGTTATATATATAGAGTAACGTATAGTGTTTATATATATAGAGTAACGTATAGTGTTTATATATATAGAGTAACGTATAGTGTTTATATATATAGAGTAACGTATAGTGTTTATATATATAGAGTAACGTATAGTGTGTTTATATATATAGAGTAACGTATAGTGTTTATATATATAGAGTAACGTATAGTGTTTATATATATAGAGTAACGTATAGTGTTTATATATATAGAGTAACGTATAGTGTTTATATATATAGAGTAACGTATAGTGTGTTTATATATATAGAGTAACGTATAGTGTTTATATATATAGAGTAACGTATAGTGTGTTTATATATATAGAGTAACGTGTTTATATATATAGAGTAACGTATAGTGTTTATATATATAGAGTAACGTATAGTGTTTATATATATAGAGTAACGTATAGTGTTTATATATATAGAGTAACGTATAGTGTGTTTATATATATAGAGTAACGTATAGTGTGTTTATATATAGAGTAACGTATAGTGTTTATATATATAGAGTAACGTATAGTGTTTATATATATAGAGTAACGTATAGTGTGTTTATATATATAGAGTAACGTATAGTGTGTTTATATATAGAGTAACGTATAGTGTGTTTATATATAGAGTAACGTATAGTGTTTATATATAAAGAGTAACGTATAGTGTGTTTATATATATAGAGTAACGTATAGTGTTTATATATATAGAGTAACGTATAGTGTTTATATATATAGAGTAACGTATAGTGTGTTTATATATATAGAGTAACGTATAGTGTTTATATATATAGAGTAACGTATAGTGTTTATATATATAGAGTAACGTATAGTGTGTTTATATATATAGAGTAACGTATAGTGTTTATATATATAGAGTAACGTATAGTGTTTATATATATAGAGTAACGTATAGTGTTTATATATATAGAGTAACGTATAGTGTGTTTATATATAGAGTAACGTATAGTGTTTATATATATAGAGTAACGTATAGTGTTTATATATATAGAGTAACGTATAGTGTTTATATATATAGAGTAACGTATAGTGTGTTTATATATAGAGTAACGTATAGTGTTTATATATATAGAGTAACGTATAGTGTGTTTATATATATAGAGTAACGTATAGTGTGTTTATATATATAGAGTAACGTATAGTGTTTATATATATAGAGTAACGTATAGTGTGTTTATATATATAGAGTAACGTATAGTGTGTTTATATATATAGAGTAACGTATAGTGTGTTTATATATATAGAGTAACGTATAGTGTGTTTATATATATAGAGTAACGTATAGTGTGTTTATATATATAGAGTAACGTATAGTGTGTTTATATATATAGAGTAACGTATAGTGTGTTTATATATATAGAGTAACGTATAGTGTTTATATATATAGAGTAACGTATAGTGTTTATATATATAGAGTAACGTATAGTGTTTATATATAGAGTAACGTATAGTGTTTATATATAAAGAGTAACGTATAGTGTTTATATATATAGAGTAACGTATAGTGTTTATATATATAGAGTAACGTATAGTGTTTATATATATAGAGTAACGTATAGTGTTTATATATATAGAGTAACGTATAGTGTTTATATATATAGAGTAACGTATAGTGTTTATATATATAGAGTAACGTATAGTGTTTATATATATAGAGTAACGTATAGTGTTTATATATATAGAGTAACGTATAGTGTGTTTATATATATAGAGTAACGTATAGTGTTTATATATATAGAGTAACGTATAGTGTGTTTATATATATAGAGTAACGTATAGTGTTTATATATATAGAGTAACGTATAGTGTGTTTATATATATAGAGTAACGTATAGTGTGTTTATATATATAGAGTAACGTATAGTGTTTATATATATAGAGTAACGTATAGTGTTTATATATATAGAGTAACGTATAGTGTGTTTATATATATAGAGTAACGTATAGTGTTTATATATATAGAGTAACGTATAGTGTGTTTATATATATAGAGTAACGTATAGTGTGTTTATATATATAGAGTAACGTATAGTGTTTATATATATAGAGTAACGTATAGTGTGTTTATATATATAGAGTAACGTATAGTGTGTTTATATATATAGAGTAACGTATAGTGTTTATATATATAGAGTAACGTATAGTGTGTTTATATATATAGAGTAACGTATAGTGTGTTTATATATATAGAGTAACGTATAGTGTGTTTATATATAGAGTAACGTATAGTGTTTATATATATAGAGTAACGTATAGTGTTTATATATATAGAGTAACGTATAGTGTTTGTATATATAGAGTAACGTATAGTGTTTATATATATAGAGTAACGTATAGTGTTTATATATATAGAGTAACGTATAGTGTGTTTATATATAGAGTAACGTATAGTGTTTATATATATAGAGTAACGTATAGTGTGTTTATATATATAGAGTAACGTATAGTGTTTATATATATAGAGTAACGTATAGTGTGTTTATATATAGAGTAACGTATAGTGTTTATATATATAGAGTAACGTATAGTGTGTTTATATATATAGAGTAACGTATAGTGTGTTTATATATATAGAGTAACGTATAGTGTGTTTATATATATAGAGTAACGTATAGTGTGTTTATATATATAGAGTAACGTATAGTGTTTATATATATAGAGTAACGTATAGTGTGTTTATATATATAGAGTAACGTATAGTGTGTTTATATATATAGAGTAACGTATAGTGTTTATATATATAGAGTAACGTATAGTGTTTATATATATAGAGTAACGTATAGTGTTTTATATATATAGAGTAACGTATAGTGTTTATATATATAGAGTAACGTATAGTGTGTTTATATATATAGAGTAACGTATAGTGTGTTTATATATATAGAGTAACGTATAGTGTGTTTATATATAGAGTAACGTATAGTGTGTTTATATATATAGAGTAACGTATAGTGTTTATATATATAGAGTAACGTATAGTGTTTATATATATAGAGTAACGTATAGTGTTTATATATATAGAGTAACGTATAGTGTGTTTATATATATAGAGTAACGTATAGTGTTTATATATATAGAGTAACGTATAGTGTTTATATATATAGAGTAACGTATAGTGTTTATATATATAGAGTAACGTATAGTGTTTATATATATAGAGTAACGTATAGTGTTTATATATATAGAGTAACGTATAGTGTGTTTATATATATAGAGTAACGTATAGTGTTTATATATATAGAGTAACGTATAGTGTGTTTATATATATAGAGTAACGTATAGTGTTTATATATATAGAGTAACGTATAGTGTTTATATATATAGAGTAACGTATAGTGTGTTTATATATATAGAGTAACGTATAGTGTTTATATATATAGAGTAACGTATAGTGTTTATATATATAGAGTAACGTATAGTGTTTATATATATATAGAGTAACGTATAGTGTTTATATATATAGAGTAACGTATAGTGTTTATATATATAGAGTAACGTATAGTGTTTATATATATAGAGTAACGTATAGTGTTTATATATATAGAGTAACGTATAGTGTGTTTATATAAAGAGTAACGTATAGTGTTTATATATATAGAGTAACGTATAGTGTTTATATATATAGAGTAACGTATAGTGTTTATATATATAGAGTAACGTATAGTGTTTATATATATAGAGTAACGTATAGTGTTTATATATATAGAGTAACGTATAGTGTTTATATATAGAGTAACGTATAGTGTTTATATATAGAGTAACGTATAGTGTTTATATATATAGAGTAACGTATAGTGTGTTTATATATATAGAGTAACGTATAGTGTGTTTATATATATAGAGTAACGTATAGTGTTTATATATATAGAGTAACGTATAGTGTTTATATATATAGAGTAACGTATAGTGTTTATATATATACAGTAACGTATAGTGTGTTTATATATATAGAGTAACGTATAGTGTTTATATATATAGAGTAACGTATAGTGTTTATATATATAGAGTAACGTATAGTGTTTATATATATAGAGTAACGTATAGTGTGTTTATATATATAGAGTAACGTATAGTGTTTATATATATAGAGTAACGTATAGTGTGTTTATATATATAGAGTAACGTATAGTGTTTATATATATAGAGTAACGTATAGTGTTTATATATATAGAGTAACGTATAGTGTTTATATATATAGAGTAACGTATAGTGTTTATATATATAGAGTAACGTATAGTGTGTTTATATATATAGAGTAACGTATAGTGTTTATATATATAGAGTAACGTATAGTGTGTTTATATATATAGAGTAACGTATAGTGTTTATATATATAGAGTAACGTATAGTGTGTTTATATATATAGAGTAACGTATAGTGTTTATATATATAGAGTAACGTATAGTGTTTATATATATAGAGTAACGTATAGTGTTTATATATATAGAGTAACGTATAGTGTTTATATATATAGAGTAACGTATAGTGTGTTTATATATATAGAGTAACGTATAGTGTGTTTATATATATAGAGTAACGTATAGTGTGTTTATATATATAGAGTAACGTATAGTGTTTATATATATAGAGTAACGTATAGTGTTTATATATATAGAGTAACGTATAGTGTTTATATATATAGAGTAACGTATAGTGTGTTTATATATATAGAGTAACGTATAGTGTTTATATATATAGAGTAACGTATAGTGTTTATATATATAGAGTAACGTATAGTGTTTATATATATAGAGTAACGTATAGTGTGTTTATATATATAGAGTAACGTATAGTGTTTATATATATAGAGTAACGTATAGTGTTTATATATATAGAGTAACGTATAGTGTTTATATATATAGAGTAACGTATAGTGTGTTTATATATATAGAGTAACGTATAGTGTTTATATATATAGAGTAACGTATAGTGTTTATATATATAGAGTAACGTATAGTGTTTATATATATAGAGTAACGTATAGTGTTTATATATATAGAGTAACGTATAGTGTTTATATATATAGAGTAACGTATAGTGTGTTTATATATATAGAGTAACGTATAGTGTGTTTATATATATAGAGTAACGTATAGTGTTTATATATATAGAGTAACGTATAGTGTTTATATATATAGAGTAACGTATAGTGTTTATATATATAGAGTAACGTATAGTGTTTATATATATATAGAGTAACGTATAGTGTGTTTATATATATAGAGTAACGTATAGTGTTTATATATATAGAGTAACGTATAGTGTTTATATATATAGAGTAACGTATAGTGTGTTTATATATAGAGTAACGTATAGTGTGTTTATATATATAGAGTAACGTATAGTGTGTTTATATATATAGAGTAACGTATAGTGTTTATATATATATAGAGTAACGTATAGTGTGTTTATATATATAGAGTAACGTATAGTGTTTATATATATAGAGTAACGTATAGTGTGTTTATATATATAGAGTAACGTATAGTGTGTTTATATATATAGAGTAACGTATAGTGTTTATATATATAGAGTAACGTATAGTGTTTATATATATAGAGTAACGTATAGTGTTTATATATATAGAGTAACGTATAGTGTGTTTATATATATAGAGTAACGTATAGTGTTTATATATAAAGAGTAACGTATAGTGTGTTTATATATATAGAGTAACGTATAGTGTGTTTATATAAAGAGTAACGTATAGTGTTTATATATAAAGAGTAACGTATAGTGTGTTTATATAAAGAGTAACGTATAGTGTGTTTATATATATAGAGTAACGTATAGTGTTTATATATATAGAGTAACGTATAGTGTGTTTATATATAGAGTAACGTATAGTGTGTTTATATATATAGAGTAACGTATAGTGTTTATATATATAGAGTAACGTATAGTGTGTTTATATATAAAGAGTAACGTATAGTGTGTTTATATATATAGAGTAACGTATAGTGTTTATATATATAGAGTAACGTATAGTGTGTTTATATATAGAGTAACGTATAGTGTGTTTATATATATAGAGTAACGTATAGTGTTTATATATATAGAGTAACGTATAGTGTTTATATATAGAGTAACGTATAGTGTTTATATATAAAGAGTAACGTATAGTGTGTTTATATATATAGAGTAACGTATAGTGTTTATATATATAGAGTAACGTATAGTGTTTATATATATAGAGTAACGTATAGTGTTTATATATATAGAGTAACGTATAGTGTTTATATATATAGAGTAACGTATAGTGTGTTTATATATATAGAGTAACGTATAGTGTTTATATATATAGAGTAACGTATAGTGTTTATATATATAGAGTAACGTATAGTGTTTATATATATAGAGTAACGTATAGTGTGTTTATATATATAGAGTAACGTATAGTGTTTATATATATAGAGTAACGTATAGTGTTTATATATATAGAGTAACGTATAGTGTTTATATATATAGAGTAACGTATAGTGTTTATATATATAGAGTAACGTATAGTGTTTATATATATAGAGTAACGTATAGTGTTTATATATATAGAGTAACGTATAGTGTTTATATATATAGAGTAACGTATAGTGTGTTTATATATATAGAGTAACGTATAGTGTTTATATATATAGAGTAACGTATAGTGTTTATATATATAGAGTAACGTATAGTGTGTTTATATATATAGAGTAACGTATAGTGTGTTTATATATATAGAGTAACGTATAGTGTTTATATATAAAGAGTAACGTATAGTGTGTTTATATATATAGAGTAACGTATAGTGTGTTTATATATAGAGTAACGTATAGTGTTTATATATATAGAGTAACGTATAGTGTGTTTATATATATAGAGTAACGTATAGTGTTTATATATATAGAGTAACGTATAGTGTGTTTATATATATAGAGTAACGTATAGTGTGTTTATATATATAGAGTAACGTATAGTGTTTATATATATAGAGTAACGTATAGTGTTTATATATATAGAGTAACGTATAGTGTGTTTATATATAGAGTAACGTATAGTGTGTTTATATATAGAGTAACGTATAGTGTTTATATATATAGAGTAACGTATAGTGTTTATATATATAGAGTAACGTATAGTGTGTTTATATATATAGAGTAACGTATAGTGTTTATATATATAGAGTAACGTATAGTGTTTATATATATAGAGTAACGTATAGTGTGTTTATATATAGAGTAACGTATAGTGTGTTTATATATATAGAGTAACGTATAGTGTGTTTATATATATAGAGTAACGTATAGTGTTTATATATATAGAGTAACGTATAGTGTTTATATATATAGAGTAACGTATAGTGTTTATATATAAAGAGTAACGTATAGTGTGTTTATATATAGAGTAACGTATAGTGTGTTTATATATATAGAGTAACGTATAGTGTGTTTATATATATAGAGTAACGTATAGTGTGTTTATATATATAGAGTAACGTATAGTGTTTATATATATAGAGTAACGTATAGTGTTTATATATATAGAGTAACGTATAGTGTTTATATATATAGAGTAACGTATAGTGTGTTTATATATATAGAGTAACGTATAGTGTGTTTATATATATAGAGTAACGTATAGTGTGTTTATATATATAGAGTAACGTATAGTGTTTATATATATAGAGTAACGTATAGTGTTTATATATATAGAGTAACGTATAGTGTGTTTATATATATATAGAGTAACGTATAGTGTTTATATATATAGAGTAACGTATAGTGTGTTTATATATATAGAGTAACGTATAGTGTTTATATATATAGAGTAACGTATAGTGTGTTTATATATATAGAGTAACGTATAGTGTTTATATATATAGAGTAACGTATAGTGTTTATATATATAGAGTAACGTATAGTGTGTTTATATATATAGAGTAACGTATAGTGTTTATATATATAGAGTAACGTATAGTGTGTTTATATATATAGAGTAACGTATAGTGTGTTTATATATATAGAGTAACGTATAGTGTGTTTATATATATAGAGTAACGTATAGTGTGTTTATATATATAGAGTAACGTATAGTGTGTTTATATATAGAGTAACGTATAGTGTGTTTATATATATAGAGTAACGTATAGTGTGTTTATATATATAGAGTAACGTATAGTGTTTATATATATAGAGTAACGTATAGTGTTTATATATATAGAGTAACGTATAGTGTGTTTATATATATAGAGTAACGTATAGTGTTTATATATATAGAGTAACGTATAGTGTGTTTATATATATAGAGTAACGTATAGTGTTTATATATATAGAGTAACGTATAGTGTGTTTATATATATAGAGTAACGTATAGTGTGTTTATATATATAGAGTAACGTATAGTGTGTTTATATATATAGAGTAACGTATAGTGTTTATATATATATAGAGTAACGTATAGTGTTTATATATATAGAGTAACGTATAGTGTTTATATATAAAGAGTAACGTATAGTGTGTTTATATATATAGAGTAACGTATAGTGTGTTTATATATATAGAGTAACGTATAGTGTTTATATATAAAGAGTAACGTATAGTGTGTTTATATATATAGAGTAACGTATAGTGTGTTTATATATATAGAGTAACGTATAGTGTTTATATATATAGAGTAACGTATAGTGTTTATATATATAGAGTAACGTATAGTGTTTATATATATAGAGTAACGTATAGTGTGTTTATATATAGAGTAACGTATAGTGTGTTTATATATATAGAGTAACGTATAGTGTGTTTATATATATAGAGTAACGTATAGTGTTTATATATATAGAGTAACGTATAGTGTGTTTATATATATAGAGTAACGTATAGTGTGTTTATATATATAGAGTAACGTATAGTGTTTATATATATAGAGTAACGTATAGTGTGTTTATATATATAGAGTAACGTATAGTGTGTTTATATATATAGAGTAACGTATAGTGTTTATATATATAGAGTAACGTATAGTGTGTTTATATATAGAGTAACGTATAGTGTGTTTATATATAGAGTAACGTATAGTGTGTTTATATATAGAGTAACGTATAGTGTTTATATATATAGAGTAACGTATAGTGTGTTTATATATATAGAGTAACGTATAGTGTTTATATATATAGAGTAACGTATAGTGTTTATATATATAGAGTAACGTATAGTGTTTATATATAAAGAGTAACGTATAGTGTTTATATATATAGAGTAACGTATAGTGTGTTTATATATATAGAGTAACGTATAGTGTTTATATATATAGAGTAACGTATAGTGTTTATATATATAGAGTAACGTATAGTGTGTTTATATATATAGAGTAACGTATAGTGTTTATATATAAAGAGTAACGTATAGTGTTTATATATATAGAGTAACGTATAGTGTTTATATATATAGAGTAACGTATAGTGTTTATATATAAAGAGTAACGTATAGTGTTTATATATATAGAGTAACGTATAGTGTGTTTATATATAGAGTAACGTATAGTGTTTATATATATAGAGTAACGTATAGTGTGTTTATATATATAGAGTAACGTATAGTGTTTATATATAAAGAGTAACGTATAGTGTTTATATATATAGAGTAACGTATAGTGTTTATATATATAGAGTAACGTATAGTGTTTATATATATAGAGTAACGTATAGTGTTTATATATATAGAGTAACGTATAGTGTTTATATATATAGAGTAACGTATAATGTTTATATATATAGAGTAACGTATAGTGTTTATATATATAGAGTAACGTATAGTGTTTATATATATAGAGTAACGTATAGTGTTTATATATATAGAGTAACGTATAGTGTTTATATATATAGAGTAACGTATAGTGTGTTTATATATATAGAGTAACGTATAGTGTTTATATATATAGAGTAACGTATAGTGTGTTTATATATATAGAGTAACGTATAGTGTTTATATATATAGAGTAACGTATAGTGTTTATATATATAGAGTAACGTATAGTGTTTATATATATATAGTAACGTATAGTGTGTTTATATATATAGAGTAACGTATAGTGTTTATATATATAGAGTAACGTATAGTGTTTATATATATAGAGTAACGTATAGTGTTTATATATATAGAGTAACGTATAGTGTTTATATATATAGAGTAACGTATAGTGTTTATATATATAGAGTAACGTATAGTGTTTATATATATAGAGTAACGTATAGTGTTTATATATATAGAGTAACGTATAGTGTGTTTATATATATAGAGTAACGTATAGTGTTTATATATATAGAGTAACGTATAGTGTGTTTATATATATAGAGTAACGTATAGTGTTTATATATATAGAGTAACGTATAGTGTTTATATATATAGAGTAACGTATAGTGTGTTTATATATATAGAGTAACGTATAGTGTTTATATATATAGAGTAACGTATAGTGTTTATATATATAGAGTAACGTATAGTGTTTATATATATAGAGTAACGTATAGTGTTTATATATAAAGAGTAACGTATAGTGTTTATATATAAAGAGTAATGAGAGAGTAACCTTTATGCTAACCTGTGACCCCGCAGGCGGCGTGACCTTTGACCCCGGCACCATGAGCTCCAGGCTGTGCAGGACCTGCGGCGGGTCGGACATCGATGTGGACCAGGCCCGGGGCAGCGCCGTGTGCACCAGCTGCGGCTCGGTTCTGGAGGACAACATCATCGTCTCTGAGGTCCAGTTCGTGGAAGGAAGTGGAGGCGTGTCGTCCGCCGTGGGACAGTTCGTCTCCGCTGACGGTGAGACGCCAGCTGATGAGGTCATGTGACCGCCTGGTTAATGAGGTCATGTGACCGCCTGGTTAATGAGGTCATGTGATCACCTGTTTAATGAGGTCATGTGATCACCTGCTTAATGAGGTCATGTGACCACCTGTTTAATGAGGTCATGTGACCACCTGTTTAATGAGGTCATGTGACCACCTGACCGTCGCCTGCTTAATGAGGTCTTTCTACATTTATGTCACTCCGGTCGTAAAAAAAGAAAAACTGTGGTGTTTAATTAAAAACCAGTGCAGACCCGCAGGACTTGGACCTAGAGGTCTCGGTGCAGACCCGCAGGTCTCGGACCTAGAGGTCTCGGTGCAGACCCGCAGGTCTCGGACCTGGAGGTCTCGGTGTAGACCTGCAGCTGTGCTTACTTATGGTTCAGTTTTAACTCTCAGCGTTTGTGGAACGGAGCCTCGTTCTGATCCTACAAACTGAAATAATGAACCTTAATAACAGAAACATGATCAGAGTACCAGGTTCAGATGTTCACAGGGTTAGGGTTGCAGGAAGCGGACTCTGGGTTAGGGTTGCAGGAAACGGACTCTGGGTTAGGGTTGCAGGAAGCGGACTCTGGGTTAGGGTTGCAGGAAGCGGACTCTGGGTTAGGGTTGCAGGAAGCGGACTCTGGGTTAGGGTTGCAGGAAACGGACTCTGGGTTAGGGTTGCAGGAAGCGGACTCTGGGTTAGGGTTGCAGGAAGCGGACTCTGGGTTAGGGTTGCAGGAAACGGACTCTGGGTTAGGGTTGCAGGAAACGGACTCTGGGTTAGGGTTGCAGGAAACGGACTCTGGGTTAGGGTTGCAGGAAGCGGACTCTGGGTTAGGGTTGCAGGAAACGGACTCTGGGTTAGGGTTGCAGGAAACGGACTCTGGGTTAGGGTTGCAGGAAACGGACTCTGGGTTAGGGTTGCAGGAAACGGACTCTGGGTTAGGGTTGCAGGAAGCGGACTCTGGGTTAGGGTTGCAGGAAGCGGACTCTGGGTTAGGGTTGCAGGAAACGGACTCTGGGTTAGGGTTGCAGGAAACGGACTCTGGGTTAGGGTTGCAGGAAACGGACTCTGGGTTAGGGTTGCAGGAAACGGACTCTGGGTTAGGGTTGCAGGAAGCGGACTCTAGGTTAGGGTTGCAGGAAGCGGACTCTGGGTTAGGGTTGCAGGAAGCGGACTCTGGGTTAGGGTTGCAGGAAGCGGACTCTGGGTTAGGGTTGCAGGAAGCGGACTCTGGGTTAGGGTTGCAGGAAGCGGACTCTGGGTTAGGGTTGCAGGAAACGGACTCTGGGTTAGGGTTGCAGGAAGCGGACTCTGGGTTAGGGTTGCAGGAAGCGGACTCTGGGTTAGGGTTGCAGGAAACGGACTCTGGGTTAGGGTTGCAGGAAGCGGACTCTGGGTTAGGGTTGCAGGAAGCGGACTCTGGCTTCAGGTGTGAACACGTAACAAACTCAAACATGTGAATGAACAAACTGAACCTTTATTGAATCAGACAGAAGGTTTAGTTCCTGTTCTTCATCAGCTGATCCGTTGACCTGCGAGAGCAAACGGGTTAGGGTTAGGGATCTGAACTCCTTCATGACATTCAGACAACATTAAGCTTCAGGCTCGGCTGAAAGGACCTGAAGGGTTTTACCTCTCGTGATGCCCTGGTGAACACTGACTCCAGACGGACCTCTCGTGATGCCCTGGTGAACACCGACTCCAGACGGACCTCTCGTGATGCCCTGGTGAACACCGACTCCAGACGGACCTCTCGTGATGCCCTGGTGAACACTGACTCCAGACGGACCGCTGCAGTCAGACCTGATGAGGGTCTTCAGGTCTGAACCTGAACTACCAGGGCTCGCTGTGGTGGGGTTGGTTGGTCTATGTTCTTTGACGCTCGGAGGGCTTTTTGGAAGGTTCTGTAGTTTGAAGTTGGACGTCCTGCTGGTTCCCCCTCTGGTTCCAGGGTCTAGGTTCTGTAGTCTGGACTGATCTGCAGTCTGGAGTCTTGCTGGGATACTGGGAGCAGGTCTGACTCTGATGTGGGACGCTCCTGATGGGAAAAATAAAGAATGTTTCCATAGTTATAATTTACACCGACAACCCCAGCGGTATAATATCTCCTCCTTTCTCTACCTGCTGATTGTAGTCCCCCACCGTTCCCTGTCTCAGCCACAGGTGGGACCCGGGTCTGCTGGTGTCCTTGATGGTTTGGGGTTAAATTGGTAAAGTGGATCACTGCTGATTGATCCGGTTTTACTCGTATACTGTGAAAACCCTGTTCCTGTCTCAGTGTACCTGGTCTCTCAGGAACCTGATGAGACATCCGGCGTCTGTCATCAGTGCTGGCAGCGGTCTGACCCGTGCTGTACTGGGACGGACTGGGTTTCTGGCTTAGATGGTACCCAGAAGATGCGAAATGTCTCAGAGGTTTAACTCTGATGTTTTGCGCCCTGGATTGAGTGGTCTTGATATTCCTCCTTTTGATGGACCCAGTTCTTTCCAGGTCTTGGTGGACTTTGGTTTCATTAGAACCCATGCTGAGATGCTGTGATGCAACCAGAGCGTCTCCAGACGAGTCCGGGATGATATTATTGGATGTAATGTGTGCGGCATCAACAGTTGGGATATAGGTAGTATCTGTGCCAGGCAGGGGCAGTTTGGTGCTGATGTGGTCTGGGCTATACTGGCCTGGTGTTTGAAGGATGTGGTAAAGCTGTGGGGTTTGAGAAGGATCATACTGACTCTGTGGCTCATAGCCAGATCTCTCTTCAGTGTCGGCCATTTCTATCCCAACAGCAGAGGACCTGTAGTGGCTCCACGTCGGGTCAGCCCCGAACAAATGTTGGTCTTCCATCAAGAGACCTGGACCCTGGGGAGGGACTTCATCAAGAGGAGAAAGGTTGAGGTTCTGGGAGAAGAGGGGAAGCTTGCTGAGGCCTCCTGGTACTGTGATGAAGCGGCTGGGTCCAGGTTTGGGTCTAATGCCAGGTTGATGCAGGACTCCTCCAGTTGCTGGGGTTTGGGGGGTCTGGGGGGTTTGGAGGGTCTGGGGGGTTTGGTGCACCTGGTTTGACGGGATATCGACGGTATTTCTAAAAGTCTGATGTGAACAGTCGGTTGGTTGTTCTGTTGGATCTGGAAAAACAAAACACACTGTCTAAATAAATAAAGGCCGTCTCATTCAGACCGCCTCATCTGTCACCTGGATTCAGACAGATTCTGGACCTGCAGCTGATTATAGAGCTGCCTCTGACTCATCACTGCAGTCACAGTAACAGGGTTAGGGTTAGGTCACACTGTTAACGGTCTCCAAAGATTATAGAGTCAGACAAAGCTCAGTCATCAAGTTTACTATGTGACATAATCCGCTCACTTATTACTGCCACTCAGTCACTTTAACATTGAATCCTTTAATGTATGATCATTGTGTTTTGTGTGTGCTCATCATTAAGAACGTAGAGGACTCGGACCTTTAAGGCTTTTGAAGACTTTGACTGAACCAAATCCGGACTTCTCTGATCTGGAGATCCGATCCACAGACAGTCTGTTGACCCCACTGAGCGGGTAGAAGCACCTCACCGTCAACCTGTTCAGACACATTTATTCATCAGTAGTCTTTTACATTTGTGTACGAGTCCTTTAACGTACTGATGGTTTCCTCACTTGAACTGAGAGTCTCTGGAGATCATGTTGGGTCCGTCTATGATCAGCTGTCTGTCATGAAGGATCTCGTTCTCATAAACCACGTACGAGTCTCCAACCTGTTCAAACTCTTTAGTTACAAAAACATCTGACTACATCTTTACATTTACTAGTCTGGACACACAGTATTCACATTTTATCTCTGTGTACTTTAGGACATTCACTAAAAAACAAAGAATGATGACCCCAAAGAAAAGGTTTGTTTGACCATCCAGATATTAAAGTCAGTTTAGTATCATATGAATAGTCATACCATGGCTCTGGTCCCACAGGAGTCCAGCTTGAACTCAAACAGGACTCTGGCTCTGTCTGTCTGTTTGGGTCTACAGCTGGAGTCCAGCAGACTGGTTCTTTCAGGGTGCACTGTGGGCCAGGTGGAGGTTGGAGTTGTCACCACGGTCATGGTCCCATCTGCAGAACAGACTGACAACACAACAGACTGATCTTAAATGAAAACAGATGCTGAGATTGGTCTTGGACTCCTTTGTGACTAGCTAGGACTATGCAGAATCTCAGGAGAGACTCACTGGACTGAACATGAAGGGGGGGGGGGGGGGGGTGCAGGTTACCTATCATGTCCTCAGTTTTGAAGAGGCAGTGTTTGGAGGTGGACGTCTGAACCTCCAGAGTTTTAGAGTCTCTCAGAAGAAGCTTAAATGTCCCATAAAAGTTTGACAGGTTGATACCCTAGAAACAAAACAGATGCCTGATCTCAGTTTTCTTTTACTCACATTATAGAGTGGTTATAGATAGATCCATACAGCAGCAGGTTAGGGTTAGGGTTAGGTTAGCAGGTGGGATCAAACTCCTGATATTTGAATTAAGGTCTGTGAGTCAATCAAATAAGTCCAAGATGAACCAAAAGTGGCTTAAAATCCCTAAACATCCTCCTGGCTCAACCACCTGAGGTCAGCTGATGCTTTAAGGACTACTTAACTGTAGAGATCAGGTGTCATGGAGGCTTACTTCATACGTGTATCCGACGGAGAACACGGGGACTTCCAGGGTGGTTTTGTGGCTGTCGCTGTAGAGGTGGTAGCCTCTTTGGGCAGCCAGCTGTGGGGTCAGAGGCTCCTGGTCGACGCCAACCTCCCAGAGACTCTCAGCTCGAGCCGGTCGGACCACACTGAAGGTGATTCCTCCGTCTGAGCACTGAGCTGTGATCTCTGGCGGGACTTTAAAGCACAAGATTTACATTTAAAAAAGGACTTACAGGGTTTATCTCAGAGGTGAAACGATGTATGCAGAAAACAGTTCTTACATGCGTTGAATGCTTGTGCTGTGATGAAGGTGTGATGGTAGTAGGACTCTCTCTGAGGCATGATGGTTAAAGTGAAGTTTATATCTATGGAGTACTGCACCGCACCTTCACCCAAGTTCTGTTGGAAAACAGAAAATCTAAAACAAGAGGCAATACAACGGCTTCAGAGACGATGTTCACTCAAGTCTTTCTACATTTATGTCACTCAGATCGTTTAATTAAAAACCTGCATGAATAAAAACCAGGACACCACAGTGCTCCCTCTGCTGTGTGTGCTTGTATCGCGTGTTTTGAGACCAATTAAATGTCATAAGCAGCAGCAGAGAGAATAATGATAATGAGCCCAGCAGCGTCTTTATGATCATTCATGAAAAGACTAAACTCAAAGTCAGGATTAAAGAGTTCACACCGGTTCTGTGTGGAGTCCTTACCGTCCAGTGGACCACCGCGTCCTCGAAGGGCAGCCGCAGCTCGTAGGCTCGGCTGCCGTTAACGAGAACGACAGGACTGATGACGATTCCTCGTTCAGGTGCGTCTGACATCGGCAGAGGCTTCCCATTGATCCGGACTTCCTCTAAAACGACGTCTGCAGGAATGTTTCCCAGATACACCTTGAACACCTGCTCGTCACTCATGGTCTCTGCAGGGAGAAACAGGAAGTCCAGACGTACAACTAATACAGACAGGCTTTATTTAAATCACCACATTTACTTTGTTTAGGACCAAACTGATGTCTGGTATTTTGTGGAACAATAATTTATGTAAGAAGTGTAAAAATGGGTCGTGGTTAGCTCCTGGCTGACGTACGGTCCACGCTGAAGGCCGGTCGGCAGAGTAGCGGCGTGTCGAGCACCCGGAGCAGCCGGTGCCTGGTGTCCACGCTGCTGCCGTCTTCATACAGCAGAGAGAAGATGTGTTCGTACAGCAGGTAGATCACATAGGTCTCCTTGTACGTGTTGTTCTCCACCAAACTCTGAAAGACAAAGAATAAAACTGCACATCTGACATCTGTAGCGCAAGTTCACCCTTTGATTTGATAAAAACCCTTTTCCCAGTCTGAGTCTGGGAGGGATCCACTGCACCTTCCTATAGCCGCCCTCCGCTCCGAAAGGAACTCTGATTCGGACCAGTCCTCCTTGTTCAACCACACCGAAACCTCTGGCGGACACCGTGTGCTGGTCCAGCAGCAGTCCCTCCACCCCCAAACTGAGACTCTGACTTTTAAAAGCTGCTCCTTCCCCGACCAGAGGAGTGACGACCCGGGGGATTTCCCAGAGCAGCTGGGTGCCGTCAAAAGAACCCGAATCTGGAGGACAGAGAGTAATCATCAGCACTTAGAAACGATGAGTTTTGATTCAGAGAGTCGCAGGAACACAAACAGCAAAGACGGACATAATCTGCCTCAAACTGGACATGAGACTACATTTATTTTAATGTTGAGCTCAAAACATCATAAATTTGATGTTTTTGAAAAAAAAACTGCTACTACAAAACCTCCAAACATTTGAGTTCAATAATCACAAACAACCTCTGAAGTCCGTGACGGATTATTGATTTGGTCGGTAATATTGAGACTTACTGACGGTGCAGGCCATGGACACGTCGATCATCATCACCGTCAACTTCTGCTTGAAGAACAGCGAAACCCGGACCACCTCCACGGGAACGCCGTCCACCTGAAGATTTAAGGACAGTTAGTGTTTCATCACCATACAAGGCACAAACCACCCGATGCTGAATCCACGAGTCCAGCCTCAGACCGAAGGGAGGTTTGATATCTGACACACAGAACAGTTTGTCCCAATAACTTGGATCAGTAAAATCAGAGGTTGGTTCCATCCAGTCCTCAGATGGTAATATTAAGAACCATTAACCGTCAGGACTTTTAATTTATCTCCATGGAGACCATTAAGGCTTTCGGTCTCATCTCTTTAAAAAGGGACCCAGCGTCCGTCCATGCAGACTCAACACGTCCAGATCGGAGGATGTTTGGACTCAGCCGGAGAAGAAAGAAAAGGTCATTAAAAACATTTTGGTTTATATTAGTCATGAAATCTCTGGATTCTGATTGGCTGCTGACTCACCATCATCAGCTCAGCCTGCGGCGGGCGGTACCGGGATCGGAGCACCACCCTCCCGGCGGTGGCAGTCAGGCTGTAGCCCTGCGTCTGGGCCTCGCTGACGGCCATGCTGCTCACCTGTCCGTCACGCTGCAGGAACATCAGCTGCCAGGCGGCGCTCGCCGTCCTCTGAGCCTGAACACCAACCAACACTCATCGGTTCATGACCTTTTAGAAGTGATCTAGAGCAGTGGTTCCCAACCGGGGGGTCGGGACCCCACAGGGGGCCATGAGATGATAGGATGTGAGGTTACCTGAGAGAAAGCCCTCTGCCACACCTGTCCGCTCTCCCCCCGCTGGCCTCCACAGGAAGACTCTCGGTTTACGTTCACCTGGTGGACATGAAGGCAGCAGCTGTAAGTCATCAGGTTTGAGTCTCTGCTGGAGATGTGAAGGTGGAGGAGATGTGAAGGTGGATGCGGCTCAGACCTCCATATAGTCCTCCTCACAGATGATCTCTCGGTGAGTCCAGCTCAGACCAGAACAGGCGGCAGAAACCGGTCTGCTGATCCAGCCGGAACCGCCGTCGCTAACAATCACGTTAAATCTGAAGGAGAACGCTTCATCGCTCTGCACAGAAACACCAACCGAGTTACCTGGCTGGGGGTGGAGTTACCTGGCTGTGGGTGTAGCTACCTGGCTGGGGGTGGGGTTACCTGGCTGGGGGTGTAGCTACCTGGCTGGGGGTGTAGCTACCTGGCTGGGGGTGGGGTTACCTGGCTGTGGGTGTAGCTACCTGGCTGGGGGTGGGGCTACCTGGCTGGGGGTGGGGTTACCTGGCTGGGGGTGGGGTTACCTGGCTGTGGGTGAAGCAGGAGTAGTACGAGGCTCTGAAGGTGGTGTAGCCATCGGTCCTGAAGGTGCTGATGGTGTAACCGCAGCTGGAGGCCAGCTGCTCGCTGATGGAGTGGACGCCATGTTGATCTACGTCAGGACAGGAAGACGGTTACCATGGTAACAACCCTGCGGCCATATTACTGAACAGTCACTGACCTACAGACAGGAAGACCGTTACCATGGTAACAACCCTGCGGCCATATTACTGGAGAGTCACTGACCTACAGACAGGAAGACCATTACCATGGTAACAACCCTGCGGCCATGTTACTGAACAGTCACTGACCTACAGACAGGAAGACCGTTACCATGGTAACAACCCTGCGGCCATATCACTGACCTACAGCCTCGAAGCGTGGCGTCTCTGCTGAGGTCACCTGGATCCACAGGAAACGGTCCCGACACGCCCACTCCACACCTGGCCAGCCTGCATCTGGGGGTCAAAGGTCAAAGCTCACCTGGACCCGAAATACACCAGCACAGACCCCAGACCCACCACCACAGACCCCAGACCCACCAGCACAGACCCCAGACCCACCACCACAGACCCCAGACCCACCACCACAGACCCCAGACCCACCAGCACAGACCCCAGACCCACCAGTACAGACCCCAGACCCCAGACCCCAGACCCACCAGCACAGACCCCAGACCCACCAGTACAGACCCCAGACCCACCACCACAGACCCCAGACCCACCAGCACAGACCCCAGACCCACCAGCACAGACCCCAGACCCACCAGCACAGACCCCAGACCCCAGACCCACCAGCACAGACCCCAGACCCCCCACCACAGAATAAACCAGTTTACCTTGTTGAGCTCCGTCAGTAAACATGTAACCCAGAAAGAGCCTGGAAGAAAAACACAGCCGAGGGTTATCTACCTGTACAGGTGAGGGTTATCCCACCTGTACAGGTGAGGGTTATCCCACCCGTACAGGTGAGGGTTATCCTACCCGTACAGGTGAGGGTTATCCCACCTGTACAGGTGAGGGTTATCCCACCTGTACAGGTGAGGGTTATCCTACCTGTACAGGTGAGGGTTATCCTACCTGTACAGGTGAGGGTTATCTACCTGTACAGGTGAGGGTTATCCCACCCGTACAGGTGAGGGTTATCCTACCTGTACAGGTGAGGGTTATCTACCTGTACAGGTGAGGGTTATCCTAACTGTACAGGTGAGGGTTATCCTAACTGTACAGGTGAGGGTTATCTACCCGTACAGGTGAGGGTTATCTACCTGTACAGGTGAGGGTTATCTACCCGTACAGGTGAGGGTTATCCCACCTGTACAGGTGAGGGTTATCTACCCGTACAGGTGAGGGTTATCTACCCGTACAGGTGAGGGTTATCCACCTGTACAGGTGAGGGTTATCCTAACTGTACAGGTGAGGGTTATCTTAACTGTACAGGTGAGGGTTATCTACCCGTACAGGTGAGGGTTATCCTAACTGTACAGGTGAGGGTTATCTACCTGTACAGGTGAGGGTTATCTACCTGTACAGGTGAGGGTTATCTACCTGTACAGGTGAGGGTTATCCTAACTGTACAGGTGAGGGTTATCTACCTGTACAGGTGAGGGTTATCCTACCCGTACAGGTGAGGGTTATCTACCCGTACAGGTGAGGGTTATCCCACCTGTACAGGTGAGGGTTATCTACCTGTACAGGTGAGGGTTATCCTACCCGTACAGGTGAGGGTTATCCTAACTGTACAGGTGAGGGTTATCCTACCCGTACAGGTGAGGGTTATCCTAACTGTACAGGTGAGGGTTATCTACCTGTACAGGTGAGGGTTATCCTACCTGTACAGGTGAGGGTTATCCTACCCGTACAGGTGAGGGTTATCCTAACTGTACAGGTGAGGGTTATCTACCTGTACAGGTGAGGGTTATCTACCCGTACAGGTGAGGGTTATCCTACCCGTACAGGTGAGGGTTATCCTAACTGTACAGGTGAGGGTTATCTACCTGTACAGGTGAGGGTTATCCTACCTGTACAGGTGAGGGTTA
>NC_070594.1:271283-278783 GCF_027409825.1 Scomber japonicus | reverse complement strand
GAACCCTTTAGGACCCTTCAGAGGGGACCAGAGGAACCCTTTAGGACCCTTCAGAGGGGACCAGAGGAACCCTTTAGAACCCTTCAGAGGGGACTTAAAGGAACTCTTTAGGACCCTTCAGAGGGGACTTATAGGAACCCTTTAGAACCCTTCAGAGGGGACCAGAGGAACCTTTTAGGACCCTTCAGAGGGGACTTATAGGAACCCTTTAGGACCCTTCAGAGGGGACCAGAGGAACCCTTTAGAACCCTCATGAGGGGACCAGAGGAACCCTTTAGAACCCTCATGAGGGGACCAGAGGAACCCTTTAGGACCTTTCAGAGGGGACTTAAAGGAACCCTTTAGGACCCTTCAGAGGGGACTTAAAGGAACCCTTTAGGACCCTTATGAGGGCACTTCAAGGAACCCTGTGATGTCATGTTCTCGTACCCTAACCCTGTGATGTCATACCCTAACCCTGTGATGTCATACCCTAACCCTGTGATGTCATGTTCTCGTACCCTAACCCTGTGATGTCATACCCTAACCCTGTGATGTCATACCCTAACCCCGTGATGTCATACCCTAACCCTGTGATGTCATACCCTAACCCTGTGATGTCATACCCTAACCCCGTGATGTCATACCCTAACCCTGTGATGTCATACCCTAACCCTATGATGTCATACCCTAACCCTGTGATGTCATGTTCTCGTACCCTAACCCTGTGATGTCATACCCTAACCCTGTGATGTCATACCCTAACCCTGTGATGTCATGTTCTCGTACCCTAACCCTGTGATGTCATGCTCAGGGGAGATCAGCTGTTATCAGGATGAGATCGAGACGGAGCTGGAGAAGAGCCGACCCAAGCTGAGAGGAATCTACGCTGCGTACACCAAAGAAATCGGTTTGTTCAAAGTCACTTTTACTTTTTCCAGGTTTCACAGAAACACTGGCAGGCGTTGAGCTCTTCCTGACCTTTGACCTCTTATTTTCAGACCCTCAGGACGAGGAGTGCGTGACCTCTGAACCCGACGAGGTGGAGGTGGAAGACGACGAGCTCCAGGCCGCCACCGAACACCTGACTCAAGACTTCCTGTGTCATGTAATCCAGGAGGAGGAGGCGCGAGGCAAAAAGACTGACGATGTCGTCGGTGAGAAGGAGGCGCAGCCGGAGGGGGAGGGGCCTCCTCGCCAGCCCCCCCCCCTGGCTGTCATTCTGGGGACGTTGCCCAGGGCAACCAGCCTGGGCCTCCAGCAGAACCTCAGCACCTTCAGCAAGCTAGAAACAGACGGCCAAGACGGTGAGAACAGAAACCCTTCAGTGACATCATCATGACATCATCATGACATCATCATGACATCATCATGACATCATCATGACAACACAGGTTGACACAGATGATGGTCTGAGAGAGAATAATAATATAATTAATAATAATATAATAATAATACTTAAACCAGTTAAATGCTGATTAAAGTCTCCGTAACAGGAAGTGATGTCACTAAGGTCAGACTGTTATTTTCCAGATGAGCCGTCTGAGAGCGGAGATCTGGATCTGGACGGCATCGATGATCAGGAGATCGAGAAGGTCAGTTTGATTGTTCTACATGTTCTGTGTGTTGATCAGCTGATTGTTCTACGTGTTGATCAGCTGATTGTTCTACATGTTGATCAGCTGATTGTTCTACATGTTCTGCATGTTGATCAGCTGATTGTTCTACGTGTTGATCAGCTGATTGTTCTACATGTTGATCAGCTGATTGTTCTACATGTTGATCAGCTGATTGTTCTACGTGTTGATCAGCTGATTGTTCTACATGTTCTGCATGTTGATCAGCTGATTGTTCTACATGTTCTGCATGTTGATTAGCTGATTGTTCTACATGTTCTGCATGTTGATCAGCTGATTGTTCTACATGTTGATCAGCTGATTGTTCTACATGTTGATTAGCTGATTGTTCTACATGTTCTGTGTGTTGATCAGCTGATTGTTCTACGTGTTGATCAGCTGATTGTTCTGAGTGTTGATCAGCTGATTGTTCTACGTGTTGATCAGCTGATTGTTCTGCATGTTGATCAGCTGATTGTTCTACGTGTTGATCAGCTGATTGTTCTACGTGTTGATCAGCTGATTGTTCTACATGTTGATCAGCTGATTGTTCTACATGTTCTGCATGTTGATCAGCTGATTGTTCTACATGTTCTGCATGTTGATCAGCTGATTGTTCTACATGTTCTGCATGTTGATCAGCTGATTGTTCTACGTGTTGATCAGCTGATTGTTCTACATGTTGATCAGCTGATTGTTCTACATGTTCTGCATGTTGATCAGCTGATTGTTCTACATGTTCTGCATGTTGATCAGCTGATTGTTCTACATGTTGATTAGCTGATTGTTCTACATGTTCTGCATGTTGATCAGCTGATTGTTCTACATGTTCTACATGTTGATCAGCTGATTGTTCTACATGTTGATCAGCTGATTGTTCTACATGTTCTGCATGTTGATCAGCTGATTGTTCTACATGTTCTGCATGTTGATCAGCTGATTGTTCTACATGTTCTGCATGTTGATCAGCTGATTGTTCTACGTGTTGATCAGCTGATTGTTCTACATGTTGATCAGCTGATTGTTCTACATGTTGATCAGCTGATTGTTCTACGTGTTGATCAGCTGATTGTTCTACATGTTCTGCATGTTGATCAGCTGATTGTTCTACATGTTCTGCATGTTGATTAGCTGATTGTTCTACATGTTCTGCATGTTGATCAGCTGATTGTTCTACATGTTGATCAGCTGATTGTTCTACGTGTTGATCAGCTGATTGTTCTACATGTTGATTAGCTGATTGTTCTACATGTTCTGTGTGTTGATCAGCTGATTGTTCTACGTGTTGATCAGCTGATTGTTCTGAGTGTTGATCAGCTGATTGTTCTACATGTTGATCAGCTGATTGTTCTACGTGTTGATCAGCTGATTGTTCTACGTGTTGATCAGCTGATTGTTCTACATGTTCTGCATGTTGATCAGCTGATTGTTCTACATGTTCTGCATGTTGATCAGCTGATTGTTCTGAGTGTTGATCAGCTGATTGTTCTACATGTTGATCAGCTGATTGTTCTGTGTGTTGATCAGCTGATTGTTCTACATGTTGATCAGCTGATTGTTCTACGTGTTGATCAGCTGATTGTTCTACGTGTTGATCAGCTGATTGTTCTACATGTTGATCAGCTGATTGTTCTACATGTTCTGCATGTTGATCAGCTGATTGTTCTACATGTTCTGCATGTTGATCAGCTGATTGTTCTACATGTTGATCAGCTGATTGTTCTACATGTTCTGCATGTTGATCAGCTGATTGTTCTACATGTTCTGCATGTTGATCAGCTGATTGTTCTACGTGTTGATCAGCTGATTGTTCTACATGTTGATCAGCTGATTGTTCTACATGTTCTGCATGTTGATCAGCTGATTGTTCTACGTGTTGATCAGCTGATTGTTCTACATGTTGATCAGCTGATTGTTCTACATGTTCTGCATGTTGATTAGCTGATTGTTCTACATGTTCTGCATGTTGATCAGCTGATTGTTCTGAGTGTTGATCAGCTGATTGTTCTACATGTTCTGCATGTTGATCAGCTGATTGTTCTACATGTTCTACATGTTGATCAGCTGATTGTTCTACATGTTGATCAGCTGATTGTTCTACATGTTCTGCAGTACATCCTGAACGACACCGAGGTTCAGCTGAAGACGGAGCTGTGGATGCAACAGAACCAGGAATACCTGAAGGAGCAGAGCGGTCAGTCACATCATTACATCATCACATCATTACATCATCACATCATTACATCATCACATCATTACATCATCACATCATTACATCATTACATCATTACATCATCACATCATTACATCATCACATCATTACATCATTACATCATCACATCATTACATCATCACATCATTACATCATCACATCATCACATCATTACATCATCACATCATTACATCATTACATCATCACATCATTACATCATTACATCATTACATCATCACATCATCACATCATTACATCATCACATCATTACATCATTACATCATCACATCATTACATCATCACATCATTACATCATCACATCATCACATCATTACATCATCACATCATTACATCATCAAGTCATTACATCATCACATCATCACATCATTACATCATCACATCATTACATCATCACATCATTACATTATTACATCATTACATCATTACATCATCACATCATTACATCATTACATCATTACATCATCACATCATCACATCATTACATCATTACATCATCACATCATTACATCATTACATCATCACATCATTACATCATTACATCATTACATCATCACATCATTACATCATCACATCATTACATCATTACATCATTACATCATTACATCATCACATCATCACATCATTACATCATCACATCATTACATCATCACATCATCACATCATTACATCATCACATCATTACATCATCACATCATTACATCATCACATCATTACATCATCACATCATCACATCATTACATCATTACATCATTACATCACATCATTACATCATCAAATCATTACATCATTACATCACATCATCACATCATTACATCATTACATCATTACATCATTACATCATCACATCATCACGTCATTACATCATCACATCATTACATCATCACATCATTACATCATTACATCATTACATCATTACATCACATCATCACATCATTACATCATTACATCATTACGTCATCACATCATCACATCATTACATCATCACGTCATTACATCATCACATCATTACATCATCACATCATTACATTATTACATCATTACATCATTACATCATTACATCATCACATCATCACGTCATTACATCATCACGTCATTACATCATCACGTCATTACATCATCACATCATTACATCATCACATCATTACATTATTACATCATTACATCATTACATCATCACATCATTACATCATTACATCATTACATCATCACATCATTACATCATCACATCATTACATCATTACATCATCACATCATTACATCATTACATCATTACATCATCACATCATTACATCATCACATCATTACATCATCACATCATTACATCATTACATCATTACATCATCACATCATTACATCATTACATCATTACATCATCACATCATTACATCATTACATCATCACATCATCACATCATCACATCATTACATCATCACATCATTACATCATTACATCATCACATCATCACGTCATTACATCATCACATCATTACATCATCACATCATTACATCATCACATCATTACATCATTACATCATCACATCATTACATCATTACATCATTACATCATCACATCATTACATCATCACATCATTACATCATTACATCATTACATCATTACATCATCACATCATTACATCATCACATCATTACATCACATCATTACATCATTACATCATTACATCATCACATCATTACATCATCACGTCATTACATCATTACATCATCACATCATCACATCATTACATCATCACATCATTACATCACATCATTACATCATCACATCATTACATCACATCATTACATCATCACATCATTACATCACATCATTACATCATTACATCATTACATCATCACATCATTACATCATCACGTCATTACATCATTACATCATCACATCATCACGTCATTACATCATCACATCATTACATCATCACATCATTACATCATCACATCATTACATCATTACATCATCACATCATTACATCACATCATTACATCATCACATCATTACATCACATCATTACATCATCACATCATTACATCACATCATTACATCATCACATCATCACATCATTACATCATTACATCATCACGTCATCACATCATTACATCATCACATCATTACATCATTACATCCAAATATAAACATGATTTACAACATTTGCTGAATGTGAATCACTTCCTGTTTGCAGAGAAAGAAGAACGGATCAGAAAAGAGAAGGAACGAGGAACGTATAAAGAGAAGGTGAGACGACTTCCTGCTTCTCACTTCTGTTTGAGTCTCTGATCACTTCCTGTGTGACTTTAGTCTGTGAGCTTCACAGTCAGGGGTTAGGGGTCAGGGGTTAGGGGTCAGGAGTTAGGGGTCAGGGGTTAGGGGTCAGGGTTAGGGGTCAGGATCAGGGGTCAGGAGTTAGGGGTTAGGGTTAGGGGTCAGGAGTTAGGGGTCAGGGTTAGGGGTCAGGGTTAGGGGTCAGGAGTTAGGGGTCAGGGGTTAGGGGTCAGGAGTTAGGGGTCAGGGTCAGGGTTAGGGGTCAGGAGTTAGGGGTCAGGGGTTAGGAGTTAGGGGTCAGGGTTACGGGTCAGGGTTAGGGGTTAGAGGTCAGGGGTTAGGGGTTAGGGGTCAGGAGTTAGGGGTCAGGGTTACGGGTCAGGGTTAGGGGTTAGGGGTCAGGAGTTAGGGGTCAGGAGTTAGGGGTCAGGGTTAGGGGTCAGGGGTTAGGGGTCAGGGTTAGGGGTTAGGGGTCAGGAGTTAGGGGTTAGGGGTCAGGGGTTAGGGGTTAGGGGTTAGAGGTCAGGGGTTAGGGGTCAGGGGTTAGGGGTTAGAGGTCAGGGTTTAACCTCTGACTGCTTCCAGCCCAAGAAGTCAAAGAAGAAGAAGGAGCTGATGGAAGCGTCCACAGCCAGCGAGGCCATCGAGAAGATGTTGGAGAAGAAGAAGATCTCCAGTAAGATCAACTACGAGGTCCTCAGAGACCTGAACAGCCGGGGGACAGGAAGTGGGGGGGGCAGCAGTCCCCCCTCCGACCCCCCCGACTGCGCCACACAAAAACCACTCAGTCGCCGCCGCCGCAAGAAGACCAGCAGCAGCAACCTGGAGCTAGCTAACACTGCTAGCATGATGGGAAAGAGGTATGACGTCATCACTGTAGAACAGGAATGACATCACTGTAATGACATCATCACCGTAGAACAGGAATGACATCATCACCGTAGAACAGGAATGACATCACTGTAATGACATCATCACTGTAGAACATGAATGACATCACTGTAATGACATCATCACCGTAGAACAGGAATGACATCATCACCGTAGAACAGGAATGACATCATCACCGTAGAACAGGAATGACATCACTGTAATGACATCATCACTGTAGAACATGAATGACATCACTGTAATGACATCATCACCATAGAACAGGAATGACATCATCACTGTAGAACAGGAATCACACACAGCTGACCTCTGACCCTGCTGTTCTAGGCTCCGCCCCCTCCTGTCCTCCACATCAAAGAAGAAGAAACATGGGTCCCAGGTGAGTGACTTGTCTCACCTCTCTCACCTCTCTCACCTCTCACCTGTCTTACCTGTCTCATCTGTCTCACCTCTCTCACCTGTCTCACCTGTCTCACCTGTCTCACCTCTCTCACCTGTCTCACATCTCTC
>NC_070594.1:261283-263783 GCF_027409825.1 Scomber japonicus | reverse complement strand
CCAGAACCCCAACCCTCAGAAACCACAACGGACCCCAAACCAGAAGCTGCGTCGGTGAGACTTACCGCCGGGCCAAGTCCTGAACCGCCACCTCATCTCGATCTTCCGGTCGGGTACCTGCCGGTGGGAGTGGGGTCCTGGTTACCATGGCAACGTCTCATCTCAACACTGACAACCTGGTTACCATGGCAACGTCTCATCTCAACACTGACAACCTGGTTACCATGGCAACGTCTCATCTCAACACTGACAACCTGGTTACCATGGCAACGTCTCATCTCAACACTTTGACTCACCAGCTGAGTGAACTCTCCGCTCACGCTGCCGTCCAGCAGCCGGAACTTCCCCCCCACCCGACCGTCCACCGCCGCCGCCGAGCGCGTGAACACCTGGACCAGCTACACACAGGACACACAAAGTACACACAGTACACACTACTGTAATACACAAAGTACACACTACTGTAGTACACACAGGACACACAAAGTACACACAGTACACACTACTGTAATACACACAGTACCCACTACTGTAATACACACAGTACACACTACTGTAGTACACACAGTACACACTACTGTAATACACACAGTACACACTACTGTAATACACACAGTACACACTACTGTAGTACACACAGTACACACTACTGTAATACACACACAGTACACACTACTGTAATACACACAGTACACACAAAGTACACACAGTACACACTACTGTAGTACACACAGTACACACTACTGTAATACACACAGTACACACTACTGTAATACACACAGTACACACTACTGTAATACACACAGTACACACAAAGTACACACAGTACACACTACTGTAATACACACAGTACACACTACTGTAGTACACACAGTACACACTACTGTAATACACACAGTACACACTACTGTAATACACACAGTACACACTACTGTAATACACACAGTACACACAACTATTGTAGTACTGTAGCCCTGGTTAGTCCTGGTTAGCCCAGGTTAGTCCAGGTTAGCCCTGGTTAGTCCAGGTTAGCCCAGGTTAGTCCAGGTTAGTCCAGGTTAGCCCAGGTTAGTCCTGGTTAGTCCTGGTTAGTCCTGGTTAGTCCAGGTTAGCCCAGGTTAGTCCAGGTTAGTCCAGGTTAGTCCAGGTTAGTCCTGGTTAGTCCTGGTTAGCCCTGGTTAGTCCTGGTTAGTCCTGGTTAGCCCAGGTTAGTCCTGGTTAGTCCAGGTTAGCCCAGGTTAGTCCTGGTTAGCCCAGGTTAGTCCAGGTTAGTCCAGGTTAGTCCTGGTTAGTCCTGGTTAGCCCTGGTTAGTCCAGGTTAGTCCAGGTTAGTCCTGGTTAGTCCAGGTTAGCCCTGGTTAGTCCAGGTTAGTCCAGGTTAGCCCTGGTTAGTCCAGGTTAGCCCAGGTTAGTCCAGGTTAGTCCAGGTTAGTCCAGGTTAGTCCTGGTTAGTCCTGGTTAGCCCTGGTTAGTCCTGGTTAGTCCTGGTTAGCCCAGGTTAGTCCTGGTTAGTCCAGGTTAGCCCAGGTTAGTCCTGGTTAGCCCAGGTTAGTCCAGGTTAGTCCAGGTTAGTCCTGGTTAGTCCAGGTTAGTCCTGGTTAGTCCAGGTTAGTCCAGGTTAGTCCAGGTTAGTCCAGGTTAGTCCAGGTTAGTCCAGGTTAGTCCTGGTTAGCCCAGGTTAGTCCTGGTTAGTCCAGGTTAGCCCAGGTTAGTCCTGGTTAGCCCAGGTTAGTCCAGGTTAGTCCAGGTTAGTCCAGGTTAGTCCTGGTTAGTCCAGGTTAGTCCTGGTTAGTCCAGGTTAGTCCAGGTTAGCCCAGGTTAGTCCAGGTTAGTCCAGGTTAGTCCAGGTTAGTCCTGGTTAGTCCAGGTTAGTCCTGGTTAGTCCAGGTTAGTCCAGGTTAGCCCAGGTTAGTCCAGGTTAGTCCAGGTTAGTCCTGGTTAGTCCAGGTTAGTCCTGGTTAGTCCTGGTTAGTCCAGGTTAGTCCTGGTTAGTCCAGGTTAGTCCAGGTTAGTCCAGGTTAGTCCAGGTTAGTCCTGGTTAGTCCTGGTTAGTCCAGGTTAGTCCTGGTTAGTCCAGGTTAGTCCAGGTTAGTCCTGGTTAGTCCAGGTTAGTCCAGGTTAGCCCAGGTTAGTCCAGGTTAGTCCAGGTTAGTCCTGGTTAGTCCAGGTTAGTCCTGGTTAGTCCAGGTTAGCCCAGGTTAGCCCTGGTTAGTCCTGGTTAGCCCAGGTTAGTCCAGGTTAGCCCAGGTTAGTCCAGGTTAGCCCTGGTTAGCCCAGGTTAGTCCTGGTTAGTCCAGGTTAGCCCAGGTTAGTCCAGGTTAGTCCAGGTTAGTCCTGGTTAGTCCTGGTTAGCCCTGGTTAGTCCTGGTTAGTCCTGGTTAGCCCAGGTTAGTCCTGGTTAGTCCAGGTTAGCCCAGGTTAGTCCTGGTTAGCCCAGGTTAGTCCAGGTTAGCCCAGGTTAGTCCAGGTTAGTCCAGGTTAGTCCAGGTTAGTCCTGGTT
>NC_070594.1:213783-256283 GCF_027409825.1 Scomber japonicus | reverse complement strand
TCGTCATCTATACTGTCATCATCTATACTGTCATCTATACTGTCATCATCTATACTGTCGTCATCTATACTGTCATCATCTATACTGTCATCTATACTGTCATCTATACTGTCATCATCTATACTGTCATCTATACTGTCATCATCTATACTCTCATCTATACTGTCATCTATACTGTCATCATCTATACTGTCATCATCTATACTGTCATCATCTATACTGTCATCATCTATACTGTCATCTATACTGTCATCATCTATACTGTCATCATCTATACTGTCATCTATACTGTCATCATCTATATTGTCATCATCTATACTGTCATCATCTATACTGTAATCTATACTGTCATCTATACTGTCATCATCTATACTGTCATCATCTATACTGTCATCTATACTGTCATCATCTATACTGTCATCATCTATACTGTCATCATCTATACTGTCATCTATACTGTCATCATCTATACTGTCATCTATACTGTCATCATCTATACTGTCATCATCTATACTGTCATCTATACTGTCATCATCTATACTGTCATCATCTATACTGTCATCATCTATACTGTCATCTATACTGTCATCATCTATACTGTCATCATCTATACTGTCATCTATACTGTCATCTATACTGTCATCATCTATACTGTCATCATCTATACTGTCATCATCTATACTGTCATCATCTATACTGTCATCTATACTGTCATCTATACTGTCATCATCTATACTGTCATCTATACTGTCATCATCTATACTGTCATCTATACTGTCATCATCTATACTGTCATCTATACTGTCATCTATACTGTCATCATCTATACTGTCATCATTTATACTGTCATCTATACTGTCATCTATACTGTCATCTATACTGTCATCATCTATACTGTCATCTATACTGTCATCTATACTGTCATCTATACTGTCATCATCTATACTGTCATCTATACTGTCATCATCTATACTGTCATCATCTATACTGTCATCATCTATACTGTCATCATCTATACTGTCATCTATACTGTCATCTATACTGTCATCTATACGGTCATCATCTATACTGTCATCATCTATACTGTCATCAGCTATACTGTCATCTATACTGTCATCTATACTGTCATCTATACTGTCATCTATACTGTCATCATCTATACTGTCATCTATACTGTCATCATCTATACTGTCATCTATACTGTCATCATCTATACTGTCATCTATACTGTCATCATCTATACTGTCATCATCTATACTGTCATCATCTATACTGTCATCTATACTGTCATCATCTATACTGTCATCATCTATACTGTCATCTATACTGTCATCATCTATACTGTCATCATCTATACTGTCATCATCTATACTGTCATCTATACTGTCATCATCTATACTGTCATCTATACTGTCATCATCTATACTCTCATCTATACTGTCATCTATACTGTCATCATCTATACTGTCATCATCTATACTGTCATCTATACTGTCATCATCTATACTGTCATCTATACTGTCATCATCTATACTCTCATCTATACTGTCATCTATACTGTCATCATCTATACTGTCATCATCTATACTGTCATCTATACTGTCATCATCTATACTGTCATCTATACTGTCATCATCTATACTCTCATCTATACTGTCATCTATACTGTCATCATCTATACTGTCATCATCTATACTGTCATCTATACTGTCATCATCTATACTGTCATCATCTATACTGTCATCATCTATACTGTCATCTATACTGTCATCATCTATACTCTCATCTATACTGTCATCTATACTGTCATCATCTATACTGTCATCATCTATACTGTCATCTATACTGTCATCATCTATACTGTCATCATCTATACTGTCATCTATACTGTCATCATCTATACTGTCATCTATACTGTCATCATCTATACTGTCATCTATACTGTCATCTATACTGTCATCTATACTGTCATCATCTATACTGTCATCATCTATACTGTCATCTATACTGTCATCATCTATACTGTCATCATCTATACTGTCATCATCTATACTGTCATCATCTATACTGTAATCATCTATACTGTCATCTATACTGTCATCATCTATACTGTCATCTATACTGTCATCATCTATACTGTCATCTATACTGTCATCTATACTGTCATCATCTATACTGTCATCATCTATACTGTCATCTATACTGTCATCTATACTGTCATCATCTATACTGTCATCTATACTGTCATCATCTATACTGTCATCTATACTGTCATCATCTATACTGTCATCTATACTGTCATCATCTATACTGTCATCATCTATACTGTAATCTATACTGTCATCTATACTGTCATCATCTATACTGTCATCATCTATACTGTCATCTATACTGTCATCTATACTGTCATCATCTATACTGTCATCTATACTGTCATCTATACTGTCATCATCTATACTGTCGTCATCTATACTGTCATCATCTATACTGTCATCATCTATACTGTAATCTATACTGTCATCTATACTGTCATCATCTATACTGTCATCATCTATACTGTCATCATCTATACTGTCATCTATACTGTCATCATCTATACTGTCATCTATACTGTCATCATCTATACTGTCATCATCTATACTGTCATCATCTATACTGTCATCATCTATACTGTCATCATCTATACTGTCATCATCTATACTGTCATCTATACTGTCATCATCTATACTGTCATCATCTATACTGTCGTCATCTATACTGTCATCTATACTGTCATCTATACTGTCATCATCTATACTGTCATCTATACTGTCATCATCTATACTGTCATCATCTATACTGTCATCATCTATACTGTCATCTATACTGTCATCATCTATACTGTCATCTATACCGTCATCTATACTGGCATCATCTATACTGTCATCTATACTGTCATCATCTATACTGTCATCTATACTGTCATCATCTATACTGTCATCATCTATACTGTCATCTATACTGTCATCATCTATACTGTCATCTATACTGTCATCTATACTGTCGTCATCTATACTGTCATCATCTATACTGTCATCATCTATACTGTCATCTATACTGTCATCATCTATACTCTCATCTATACTGTCATCATCTATACTGTCATCATCTATACTGTCATCATCTATACTGTCATCTATACTGTCATCATCTATACTGTCATCTATACCGTCATCTATACTGGCATCATCTATACTGTCATCTATACTGTCATCATCTATACTGTCATCTATACTGTCATCATCTATACTGTCATCATCTATACTGTCATCTATACTGTCATCATCTATACTGTCATCTATACTGTCATCTATACTGTCGTCATCTATACTGTCATCATCTATACTGTCATCATCTATACTGTCATCTATACTGTCATCATCTATACTGTCATCATCTATACTGTCATCTATACTGTCATCTATACTGTCATCATCTATACTGTCATCATCTATACTGTCATCATCTATACTGTCATCATCTATACTGTCATCATCTATACTGTCATCTATACTGTCATCTATACTGTCATCATCTATACTGTCATCTATACTGTCATCATCTATACTGTCATCTATACTGTCATCATCTATACTGTCATCTATACTGTCATCATCTATACTGTCATCATCTATACTGTCATCTATACTGTCATCTATACTGTCATCATCTATACTGTCATCATCTATACTGTCATCTATACTGTCATCTATACTGTCATCATCTATACTGTCATCATCTATACTGTCATCTATACTGTCATCTATACTGTCATCATCTATACTGTCATCTATACTGTCATCATCTATACTGTCATCTATACTGTCATCATCTATACTGTCATCTATACTGTCATCTATACTGTCATCATCTATACTGTCATCATCTATACTGTCATCTATACTGTCATCTATACTGTCATCATCTATACTGTCATCTATACTGTCATCTATACTGTCATCATCTATACTGTCATCTATACTGTCATCATCTATACTGTCATCTATACTGTCATCATCTATACTGTCATCTATACTGTCATCTATACTGTCATCATCTATACTGTCATCATTTATACTGTCATCTATACTGTCATCATCTATACTGTCATCTATACTGTCATCTATACTGTCATCTATACTGTCATCATCTATACTGTCATCTATACTGTCATCTATACTGTCATCTATACGGTCATCATCTATACTGTCATCATCTATACTGTCATCATCTATACTGTCATCATCTATACTCTCATCATCTATACTGTCATCATCTATACTGTCATCATCTATACTGTCATCATCTATACTGTCATCTATACTGTCATCATCTATACTGTCATCTATACTGTCATCTATACTGTCATCTATACTGTCATCATCTATACTGTCATCTATACTGTCATCATCTATACTGTCATTTTTACTGTTATCTATACTGTCATCATCTATACTGTCATCATCTATACTGTCGTCATGTATAGGGTCATGTATAGGGTCATGTATAGGGTCATCTATAGGGTCATGTATAGGGTCATCTATAGGGTCATGTATAGGGTCATGTATAGGGTCATCTATAGGGTCATGTATAGGGTCATCTATAGGTTCATGTATAGGGTCATGTATAGGGTCATCTATAGGGTCATCTATAGGGTCATGTATAGGGCCATCTATAGGGTCATCTATAGGGTCATGTATAGGGTCATGTATAGGGCCATCTATAGGGCCATCTATAGGGTCATGTATAGGGTCATGTATAGGGTCATCTATAGGGTCATATATAGGGTCATGTATAGGGTCATCTATAGGGTCATCTATAGGGTCATGTATAGGGTCATGTATAGGGCCATCTATAGGGTCATCTATAGGGTCATGTATAGGGTCATCTATACTGTCATGTATAGGGTCATGTATAGGGTCATCTATAGGGTCATCTATAGGGTCATGTATAGGGTCATCTATAGGGTCATGTATAGGGTCATGTATAGGGTCATCTATAGGGTCATGTATAGGGTCATCTATAGGGTCATGTATACGATCATCTATAGGGTCATCTATAGGGTCATGTATAGGGTCATCTATAGGGTCATGTATAGGGTCATCTATAGGGTCATGTATACTGTCATGTATAGGGTCATGTATAGGGTCATGTATAGGGTCATCATCTATAGGGTCATGTATACTGTCATGTATAGGGTCATCTATAGGGTCATGTATAGGGTCATATATAGGGTCATGTATAGGGTCATCTATAGGGTCATGACAGTCATGTATAGGGTCATCTATAGGGTCATGTATAGGGTCATGTATAGGGTCATGTATAGGGTCATGTATAGGGTCATCTATAGGGTCATGTATAGGGTCATCTATAATGTCATGTATAGGGTCATCTATAGGGTCATGTATAGGGTCATCTATAGGGTCATCTATACTGTCATGTATAGGGTCATCTATAGGGTCATCTATAGGGTCATGTATAGGGTCATCTATAGGGTCATGTATAGGGTCATGTATAGGGTCATGTATAGGGTCATCTATAGGGTCATCTATAGGGCCATCTATAGGGTCATGTATAGGGTCATCTATAGGGTCATGTATAGGGTCATGTATAGGGCCATCTATAGGGTCATCTATAGGGTCATCTATAGGGTCATGTATACGGTCATCTATAGGGTCATCTATAGGGTCATCTATAGGGTCATGTATAGGGTCATGTATAGGGTCATGTATAGGGTCATCTATAGGGTCATCTATAGGGTCATCTATAGGGTCATGTATACGGTCATCTATAGGGTCATGTATAGGGTCATCTATAGGGTCATCTATACTGTCATGTATAGGGTCATCTATAGGGTCATGTATAGGGTCATGTATAGGGTCATGTATAGGGTCATCTATACTGTCATGTATAGGGTCATCTATAGGGTCATGTATAGGGTCATCTATAGGGTCATGTATAGGGTCATCTATAGGGTCATGTATACATGTGGGACCCACGTCGAGATCTTCCAGGTCGTTCTCGTCGGACAGGTTGGATACGTCGATGTTTCCTCTGAACTTCACGCCTCTGCTCGACGTTCCTGTTGACGGGACACAGTCAGCTACAAAGCACCAGAGAAGAAGAGCACCTGTGTGATGTCATCAGTGACATCACAGTGATTTCAGTGACATCACACTGACCCAGCCAGCCGGCTCTCAGCTGCCACTCATAGAAGAAGAAGAGTTTTCCTTTGCGGTTGTTGATGGAAGCTTCTCCCTCCAGTTTGGAGACGTCGGTCAGCTGACACACGCCCTCCGACCCCTCGACCCGAACCTCCAGCAGCAGCTGCCGGAGCCGCTCGGACGACCAGCTGCTGACATCACGCTCCGTCCTGACACACACACAGACACACACACACACACACAGAGACACACACACACACACACACACACACACACACACACACACACACACACACACAGACACACACACACACACACACAGAGACACACACACACACACACACACACACACACACACACACACACACAGAGACAGACACACACACACACACACACACACACACACAGACACAGAGACACACACACACACACACACACACACACACACACAGAGACACACACACACACACACACACACACACAGACACACACACACACACACACACACAGACACAGAGACACACACACACACACACACACACACACACACAGAGACAGACACACACACACACACACACACACACACACAGAGACACACAGAGACAGACAGACACACACACACACACACACACAGAGACAGACACACACACACACACACACACACACACACACACACAGAGACACACAGAGACAGACAGACACACACACACACACAGACACAGACACAGACACACACACACACACACACACACACACACACACACAGACACAGAGACACACACACACACACACACACACACACACACACACACACACACACACACACACACAGACACAGAGTTGATTCCTATAGTAGTATATATTAGGGTTAATATTAATAAACAGACCAGGTTAGGGTTAGTAGTATAATAGTAGTATTTAGGGTTAGGGTTAGTAGTATAATAGTAGTATAATAGTAGTATAATAGTAGTATTTAGGGTTAGGGTTAGTAGTATAATAGTAGTATAATAGTAGTATTACTGTAGTATTTAGGGTTAGTAGTATAATAGTAGTATTACTGTAGTATTTAGGGTTAGTAGTATAATAGTAGTATAATAGTAGTATTACTGTAGTACCAGTGCCAGTTGTTGACGTTGGTAGCGTCGGCTCTCTGCTCCACAATCCACCGAGGGTCTCCTTCCCCCCACTTAGCCATCAATACCTTAACCCTGATATACCTAACCCTACTATACCTACCCTAACCCTGCTATACCTACCCCTACTATACCTACCCTAACCCTAACCCTACCTAACCCTAACCCTACTATACCTACCCTAACCCTGCTATACCTACCCCTGCTATACCTACCCTAACCCTGCTATACCTACCCTAACCCTACTATACCTACCCTAACCCTGCTATACTACTATACTAACCCTACTATACCTACCCCTAACCCTACTATACCTACCCTAACCCTACTATACCTACCCCTGCTATACCTACCCCTGCTATACCTACCCCTACTATACCTACCCTAACCCTACTATACTACTACTATACTACTACTACTAACCCTAACCCTACTATACCTACCCCTAACCCTACTATACTACTACTATACTACTAACCCTAACCCTACTAATACTACTACTATACTACTAACCCTACTATACTACTAACTAGTACTTCTGTCCCGTGTACTGCAGTAGTACTTCTGTCCCGTGTAGTACTTCTGTCCCGTGTGCTGCAGTAGTACTTCTGTCCCGTGTAGTACTTCTGTCCCGTGTACTGCTGTAGTACTTCTGTCCCGTGTACTGCAGTAGTACTTCTGTCCCGTGTACTGCAGTAGTACTTCTGTCCTGTGTACTGCTGTAGTACTTCTGTCCCGTGTACTGCAGTAGTACTTCTGTCCCGTGTACTGCAGTAGTACTTCTGTCCCGTGTACTGCTGTAGTACTTCTGTCCCGTGTAGTACTTCTGTCCCGTGTACTGCAGTAGTACTTCTGTCCCGTGTACTGCTGTAGTACTTATGTCCCGTGTACTGCAGTAGTACTTCTGTCCCGTGTACTGCAGTAGTACTTCTGTCCTGTGTACTGCAGTAGTACTTCTGTCCCGTGTACTGCAGTAGTACTTCTGTCCCGTGTAGTACTTCTGTCCCGTGTACTGCAGTAGTACTTCTGTCCCGTGTACTGCTGTAGTACTTCTGTCCCGTGTACTGCAGTAGTACTTCTGTCCCGTGTACTGCTGTAGTACTGCAGTAGTGGGGGGGGGGGGTTTGGGTGTCTGAGCTGTTTGACAGGTCAGTAGCAGCTGCACTTCGAGCACTTCCTGTGAGGATTTTCAGAACAAATGTCAGTCAGTATGTGGCAGAGACCTCCACCCCCCCCCCCCCCCCCCCCGCAGCAGTTATTATAATGTTAATATATATTTATACATATATATATATATAAATATATTAACATTATAATAACTTATATATTTATTAACATTATAATAACTAAGGTTCTATGAGCTGGGAGCACAGTGTTCTAGTAGGTTCATAAGGTTCTATGAGCTGGGAGCACAGTGTTCTAGTAGGTTCATAAGGTTCTATGAGCTGGGAGCGCAGTGTTCTAGTAGGTTCATAAGGTTCTATGAGCTGGGAGCGCAGTGTTCTAGTAGGTTCATAAGGTTCTATGAGCTGGGAGCGCAGTGTTCTAGTAGGTTCATAAGGTTCTATGAGCTGGGAGCGCAGTGTTCTAGTAGGTTCATAAGGTTCTATGAGCTGGGAGCGCAGTGTTCTAGTAGGTTCATAAGGTTCTATGAGCTGGGAGCGCAGTGTTCTAGTAGGTTCATAAGGTTCTATGAGCTGGGAGCACAGTGTTCTAGTAGGTTCATAAGGTTCTATGAGCTGGGAGCGCAGTGTTCTAGTAGGTTCATAAGGTTCTATGAGCTGGGAGCGCAGTGTTCTAGTAGGTTCATAAGGTTCTATGAGCTGGGAGCGCAGTGTTCTAGTAGGTTCATAAGGTTCTATGAGCTGGGAGCACAGTGTTCTAGTAGGTTCATAAGGTTCTATGAGCTGGGAGCACAGTGTTCTAGTAGGTTCATGATGATCACTTGTTAATAAATGATTGTTTTTATTGTTTAGAACTGAGGTTCTTAGTATTTCCCATGATGCAACGCTCTGCTTATTATTATTAAAGCTATCTGAGCGGAAGCCGCAATAATTATTTTCGTAGGATGGCGAAGGACTGTGCAGACTCTGACCATGCCTTCGCCATCCTAGACACAAAACGCTACAGTTTGTTTCACTACAACTCCCAGCAGCCACCGCGCCGCCACAGCTTCCGGCAGGGAGGAAGAGGAGCAGCAGCTGAAGGTAAACAGCTGATCGGTTCTGATCCGTTTCACCGTTAAACTCTCCGGTTCTACTCATGTCCGTTTGCTCCGGTAGCGCGTGACATACCGGCACACTGACGTCACTGCTCCCGCTGTTTGTCCGGGTGTGACAAAGAAGTCCGCGCGCTTTAAAAGCAGAAGTATCTGTTAGCCTGTTAGCATGTGTAATGGGAATTATTATTATTCATCTTCTCTGATGATTAACTATGTGTGTGTGTGTGTGTGTGTGTGTGTGTGTGTGTGTGTGTGTGTGTGTGTGTGTGTGTGTGTGTGTGTGTGAGTGAGTGTGAGAGTGAGTGTGAGTGTGTGTGTCATAGTCTGCTGGTTTAATATAATCTATATACTGGTTTAATATATACTGGTTTAATATAATCTATATACTGGTTTAATATATACTGGTTTAATATAATCATGTGTTCCAGATGATGAAGGCTGATGAGGAAGACTACTGGAACAGCTCCAAGTTTAAAGCTTTTACCTTCGACGACGAAGATGACCAGGTAGATACACACCTGTAGATACACACCTATAGACACACACCTATAGATACACACCTATAGATACACACCTATAGATACACACTTATAGATACACACCTATAGACACACACCTATAGATACACACCTATAGACACACACCTATAGACACACACCTATAGATACACACCTATAGACACACACCTATAGATACACACCTATAGATACACACCTATAGACACACACCTATATATACACACCTATAGATACACACCTGTAGATACACACTTATAGACACACACCTATAGACACGCACCTATAGACACACACCTATAGACACACACCTATAGGCACACACCTATAGACACACACCTATAGATACATACACACCTATAGACACACACCTATAGATACACACCTATAGACACACACCTATAGATACACACCTATAGACACACACCTATAGATACATACACACCTATAGATATACACCTATAGACCCACACCTATAGACGCACACCTATAGACGCACACCTATAGACACACACCTATATATACACACCTATAGATACACACCTATAGGCACACACCTATAGATACATACACACCTATAGACACACACCTATAGATATACATCTATAGATACACACCTATAGACACACACCTATATATACACACCTATAGATACACACCTATAGACACACACCTATAGATACATACACACCTATAGACACACACCTATAGACACACACCTATAGATATACATCTATAGATACACACCTATAGATATACACCTATAGACACACACCTATAGATACACACCTATAGACACACACCTATATATACACACCTATAGATACACACCTATAGATACACACCTATAGACACACACCTATAGACACACACCTATAGACACACACCTATAGACATACACCTATAGACATACACCTATAGACACACACCTATAGACACACACCTATAGATACACACCTATAGACACACACCTATAGACACACACCTATAGACATACACCTATAGACACACACCTATAGACACACACCTATAGACGCACACCTATAGACACACACCTATAGATATACACCTATAGACATACACCTATAGATACATACACATAGATATACACCTATAGACACACACCTATAGATATACACCTATAGATACACACCTATAGACACACACCTATAGATATACACCTATAGATACACACCTATAGACACACACCTATAGATACACACCTATAGATACACACTTATAGATACACACCTATAGACACACACATATAGACACACACCTATAGACACACACCTATAGACACACACCTATAGACACACACCTATAGATACACACCTATAGACACACACACCTATAGACACACACACCTATAGACACACACCTATAGATACACACTTATAGACACACACCTATAGATACACACCTATAGACATACACCTATAGATACACACTTATAGACACACACCTATAGACACACACCTATAGACACACACCTATAGACATACACATATAGACACACACCTATAGACACACACCTATAGACACACACCTATAGACACACACCTATAGATACACACCTATAGACATACACCTATAGACACACACCTATAGACACACACCTATAGACACACACACCTATAGACACACACACCCATAGACACACACCTATAGATACACACTTATAGACACACACCTATAGATACACACCTATAGACATACACCTATAGATACACACTTATAGACACACACCTATAGACACACACATATAGACACACACCTATAGACACACACCTATAGACATACACCTATAGACACACACCTATAGACACACACCTATAGATACATACACACCTATAGACACACACCTATAGATATACACCTATAGATACACACCTATAGACACACACCTATAGACACACACCTATAGACATACACCTATAGACACACACCTATAGACGCACACCTATAGACGCACACCTATAGACACACACCTATATATACACACCTATAGACACACACCTATAGACCCACACCTATAGATACACACCTATAGATGCACACCTATAGACGCACACCTATAGACGCACACCTATAGATACACACCTATAGATGCACACCTATAGATGCACACCTATAGATACACACCTATAGACACACACCTATAGATACACACCTATAGATATACACCTATAGACACACACCTATAGACACACACACCTATAGATATAGGGGTTCGGACCCTAACCCTATAGGTATCTTTGGTCTCCGTCAGCTGAAGGAGTCGAAGCAGGCCGTGAACCGGCTCCGCCCGCTGGTGGAGGAAGACGATGATGAAGACGAGGTGGAGAAGGTCAGCTGGAGCGGAGAGCCAATAGGAAGTAAGAGCACATTTATATTAATGAGAGCTGCTCTGTGATTGGCTGCGGCCGGCTGGATCGTCTCTGATTGGCTGTGTGTCCGCAGGTATTTCCTGGTCCGTCAAAGAGACGGCAGCGTCCAATCAGAGGACAGACAGAGACAGAGAGCCCGCCTTCTCTAAAAGCAACACGGATACCCCCCCCAAGAGTTCCTCCACCTACTCCCTCAGCGCGCTGTTCAAAGGTGAGACGGGTGGAGAACCATAGCAGGTGGAGAACCATAGCAGGTGGAGAACAGGGAACAGGTGGAGAACAGGGAACCAGGAGAACCACAGCAGGTGGAGAACCATAGCAGGTGGAGAACAGGGAACAGGTGGAGAATAGGGAACAGGTGGAGAACAGGGAACAGGTGGAGAACCATAGCAGGTGGAGAACAGGGAACAGGTGGAGAACAGGGATCAGGTGGAGAACAGGGAACAGGTGGAGAACAGGGATCAGGTGGAGAACAGGGAACAGGTGGAGAACAGGGAAGAGGTGGAGAACAGGTAGCAGGTGGAGAACTATAGCAGGTGGAGAACAGAGAACAGGGATCAGGTGGAGAACAGGGAACAGGTGGAGAACCACAGCAGGTCGAGAACAGGGATCAGGTGGAGAACCGCTAGCAGGTGGAGAACATGTAGCAGGTGGAGAACAGGGAACAGGTGGAGAACAGGTAGCAGGTGGAGAACCGTAGCAGGTGGAGAACAGGTAGCAGGTGGAGAACCATAGCAGGTGGAGAACAGAGAACAGGGATCAGGTGGAGAACATGGAACAGGTGGAGAACAGGTAGCAGGTGGAGAACATGTAGCAGGTGGAGAACAGGTAGCAGGTGGAGAACCATAGCAGGTGGAGAACAGAGAACAGGGATCAGGTGGAGAACAGGGAACAGGTGGAGAACAGGGAACAGGTGAAGAACAGGTAGCAGGTGGAGAACAGGGAACAGGTGGAGAACAGGTAACAGGTGGAGAAAAGGTAGCAGGTGGAGAACAGGGAACAGGTGGAGAACCGGTAACAGGTGGAGCACAGGGAACAGGTGGAGAACCAGTAACAGGTGGAGCACAGGGAACAGTTTGAGCACAGGGAACAGGTGGAGAACAGGTAACAGGTGAAGAACAGGTAGCAGGTGGAGAACAGGGAACAGGTGGACAACAGGGAACAGGTGGAGAACCGGTAACAGGTGGAGAACAGGGAACAGGTGGAGAACAGGTAGTAGATGGAGAACCGGTAACAGGTGGAGAACCGGTAGCAGGTGGAGAACAGGGAACAGGTGGAGAACAGGTAACAGGTGGACAACAGGGAACAGGTGGAGCACAGGGAACAGGTGGAGAACAGGGAACAGGTGGAGAACACGTAGTAGATGGAGAACCGGTAACAGGTGGAGAACCGGTAGCAGGTGGAGCACTGGGAACAGGTGGAGCACAGGGAACAGGTGGAGAACCGGTAGCAGGTGGAGCACTGGGAACAGGTGGAGAACAGGGAACAGGTGGACAACAGGGAACAGGTGGAAAACATGGAACAGGTGGAAAACAGGGAACAGATGGAGAACAGGTAACAGGTGGACAACAGGGAACAGGTGGACAACAGTGAACAGGTGGACAACAGTGAACAGGTGGAGAACAGGGAACAGGTGGACAACAGGGAACAGGTGGAGAACAGGGAACAGGTGGAGAACAGGGAACAGGTGGACAACAGGGAACAGGTTGAGAACAGGTGGAGCACAGGGAACAGGTGGAGAACAGGGAACAGGTGGAGAACAGGGAACAGGTGGACAACAGGGAACAGGTTGAGAACAGGTGGAGCACAGGGAACAGGTGGAGCACAGTGACATCATCATCTGATCAGTTTACAAACTGAATATTGATTTTTTTTCTCTGCAGGAAAAACAAGAAACTTCCAGACGTTCACCGAGTGTGAGTCTGAGAATGAATGAGTGAATATAAAGAGAATGAATGAGTGAATAAATGAATGAATGAGTGAATAAATGAATGAATGAGTGAATATGCTGATAATGAATGAGTGAATATAAAGAGAATGAATGAGTGAATAAATGAATGAATGAGTGAATAAATGAATGAATGAGTGAATATGCTGATAATGAATGAGTGAATATAAAGAGAATGAATGAGTGAATGAATGAATGAATGAGTGAATATAAAGAGAATGAATGAGTGAATATGCTGAGAATGAATGAGTGACTAAATGAATGAATGAGTGAATATACTGAGAATGAATGAGTGAATATAAAGAGAATGAATGAGTGAATATAAAGAGAATGAATGAGTGAATAAATGAATGAATGAGTGAATGACTAGATATTTTTCTGCTTCAGCACTCAGCAGTGAATCTTCTGTCAGACTCTACGCTCCGGAGCTCCGAAAACCCAAATCTGAATGCAAGGTAAACTGATTACAGTCAGGCTGATAAACTGATTACAGTCAGACTGGTAAACTGATTACAGTCAGACTGATAATCTGATTACAGTCAGACTGATAATCTGATTACAGTCAGGCTGATAAACTGATTACAGTCAGACTGATAATCTGATTACAGTCAGACTGATAAACTGATTACAGTCAGACTGATAATCTGATTACAGTCAGGCTGATAATCTGATTACAGTCAGACTGATAAACTGATTACAGTCAGGCTGATAAACTGATTACAGTCAGGCTGATAAACTGATTACAGTCAGACTGATAATCTGATTACAGTCAGGTTGATAATCTGATTACAGTCAGACTGATAAACTGATTACAGTCAGACTGATAAACTGATTACAGTCAGACTGATAATCTGATTACAGTCAGACTGATAAACTGATTACAGTCAGACTGATAATCTGATTACAGTCAGACTGATAAACTGATTACAGTCAGGCTGATAAACTGATTACAGTCAGGCTGATAAACTGATTACAGTCAGGCTGATAATCTGATTACAGTCAGGCTGATAATCTGATTACAGTCAGACTGATAATCTGATTACAGTCAGACTGATAAACTGATTACAGTCAGGCTGATAATCTGATTACAGTCAGGCTGATAATCTGATTACAGTCAGACTGATAAACTGATTACAGTCAGACTGATAATCTGATTACAGTCAGACTGATAATCTGATTACAGTCAGACTGATAAACTGATTACAGTCAGGCTGATAAACTGATTACAGTCAGGCTGATAAACTGATTACAGTCAGACTGATAATCTGGTTACAGTCAGGTTGATAATCTGATTACAGTCAGACTGATAAACTGATTACAGTCAGACTGATAATCTGATTACAGTCAGACTGATAAACTGATTACAGTCAGACTGATAATCTGATTACAGTCAGACTGATAATCTGGTTACAGTCAGACTGATAATCTGGTTACAGTCAGACTGATAAACTGATTACAGTCAGACTGATAATCTGATTACAGTCAGGCTGATGTGCCGTTAGCGTGTTCTGGTGTTTTTATGATGTCATCATGTTGTGATGTCAGGATTACGTCAGTGATTGGACGCCTGAGGAGACAGTTCAGAGACTGCAGCAAGGAAAGGTAAAATACCTGTCTGTCTCTCTGTCTGTCTGTCTGTCTGTCTGTCTGTCTGTCTTTATCTGTCTGTCTGTCTGTCTGTCTCTACCTGTCTGTCTGTCTGTCTGTCTGTCTGTCTGTCTGTCTGTCTGTCTGTCTGTCTCTACCTGTCTGTCTGTCTGTCTGTCTCTCTACCTGTCTGTCTGTTCCTGTCAGAGCCACAGACAGGTTGTAGTACCTCTGCCTGTCTGTCTGTGTGTCTCAGGTTGTGTCTCTGGAGAAGTTTCGATCTCTTCAGGACAAATTGCTGCTGCTGGATTTCGCCGTCAGTGGCAACGATGGAAACGTCATCACAGCTGTAACTTTATTAACACTCTGAGTCATAGACATGACATCATGTATTTAAACTTTATTGATGCAAGCTTAACGGCAACTGACCTCACTTCTTCTGTTTCAGGTGTTAATTTATTTAAAGAGGACTCTGAGTAAAGGTGAGTCTGCTGCTCTCTGACAGTCTGCTGCTCTCTGACAGTCTGCTGCTCTCTGCTGCTCTCTGACAGTCTGCTGCTCTCTGACAGTCTGCTGCTCTCTGACAGTCTGCTGCTCTCTGCTGCTCTCTGCTGCTCTCTGCTGCTCTCTGACAGTCTGCTGCTCTCTGCTGCTCTCTGACAGTCTGCTGCTCTCTGACAGTCTGCTGCTCTCTGACAGTCTGCTGCTTTCTGACAGTCTGCTGCTCTCTGACAGTCTGCTGCTCTCTGACAGTCTGCTGCTCTCTGACAGTCTGCTGCTCTCTGCTGCTCTCTGACAGTCTGCTGCTCTCTGACAGTCTGCTGCTCTCTGACAGTCTGCTGCTCTCTGCTGCTCTCTGACAGTCTGCTGCTCTCTGACAGTCTGCTGCTCTCTGCTGCTCTCTGACAGTCTGCTGCTCTCTGCTGCTCTCTGCTGCTCTCTGCCAGTCTGCTGCTCTCTGCTGCTCTCTGACAGTCTGCTGCTCTCTAACAGTCTGCTGCTCTCTGACAGTCTGCTGCTCTCTAACAGTCTGCTGCTCTCTGACAGTCTGCTGCTCTCTAACAGTCTGCTGCTCTCTGCTGCTCTCTGACAGTCTGATGCTCTCTGCTGCTCTCTGACAGTCTGCTGCTCTCTGCTGCTCTCTAACAGTCTGCTGCTCTCTAACAGTCTGCTGCTCTCTGACAGTCTGCTGCTCTCTAACAGTCTGCTGCTCTCTGACAGTCTGCTGCTCTCTGCTGCTCTCTGACAGTCTGCTGCTCTCTGACAGTCTGCTGCTCTCTGACAGTCTGCTGCTCTCTAACAGTCTGCTGCTCTCTGACAGTCTGCTGCTCTCTAACAGTCTGCTGCTCTCTGACAGTCTGCTGCTCTCTGACAGTCTGCTGCTCTCTAACAGTCTGCTGCTCTCTGACAGTCTGTTGCTCTCTGACAGTCTGCAGCTCTCTGACAGTCTGCTGCTCTCTGCTGCTCTCTAACAGTCTGCTGCTCTCTGCTGCTCTCTGCTGCTCTCTGCTGCTCTCTAACAGTCTGCTGCTCTCTGACAGTCTGCTGCTCTCTGCTGCTCTCTGACAGTCTGCTGCTCTCTGACAGTCTGCTGCTCTCTGCTGCTCTCTGACAGTCTGCTGCTCTCTGCTGCTCTCTGACAGTCTGCTGCTCTCTGCTGCTCTCTGCTGCTCTCTGACAGTCTGCTGCTCTCTGACAGTCTGCTGCTCTCTGCTGCTCTCTGCTGCTCTCTGACAGTCTGCTGCTCTCTGACAGTCTGCTGCTCTCTGCTGCTCTCTGACAGTCTGCTGCTCTCTGCTGCTCTCTGACAGTCTGCTGCTCTCTGCTGCTCTCTGACAGTCTGCTGCTCTCTGACAGTCTGCTGCTCTCTGACAGTCTGCTGCTCTCTGCTGCTCTCTGACAGTCTGCTGCTCTCTGACAGTCTGCTGCTCTCTGACAGTCTGCTGCTCGCTAACAGTCTGCTGCTCTCTAACAGTCTGCTGCTCTCTAACAGTCTGCTGCTCTCTAACAGTCTGCTGCTCTCTGCTGCTCTCTGACAGTCTGCTGCTCTCTGACAGTCTGCTGCTCTCTGACAGTCTGCTGCTCTCTGCTGCTCTCTAACAGTCTGCTGCTCTCTGACAGTCTGCTGCTCTCTAACAGTCTGCTGCTCTCTAACAGTCTGCTGCTCTCTGACAGTCTGCTGCTCTCTGCTGCTTTCTGACAGTCTGCTGCTCTCTAACAGTCTGCTGCTCTCTGACAGTCTGCTGCTCTCTGCTGCTTTCTGACAGTCTGCTGCTCTCTAACAGTCTGCTGCTCTCTAACAGTCTGCTGCTCTCTGACAGTCTGCTGCTCTCTGCTGCTCTCTAACAGTCTGCTGCTCTCTGACAGTCTGCTGCTCTCTGACAGTCTGCTGCTCTCTAACAGTCTGCTGCTCTCTGACAGTCTGCTGCTCTCTAACAGTCTGCTGCTCTCTGACAGTCTGCTGCTCTCTGACGTTGTGCCGTCTCGTTCTCAGAGGTTCTGGTTCGGGAGTTGGAGTCCAGACAAACGGCTCTGAGACATTTCATCCATTATCTGACTGAGACCAAAGACCAGAGACTGCTGCTGGAGCTGCTCAGGTTAGTTCACACCTCCTCACTGCTCCTCACACCTCCTCACTGCTCCTCACAGCTCCTCACTAATCCTCACACTTCCTCACAGCTCCTCACACCTCCTCACTGCTCCTCACACCTCCTCACAGCTCCTCACTGCTCCTCACACCTCCTCACAGCTCCTCACACCTCCTCACTGCTCCTCACACCTCCTCACAGCTCCTAACAGCTCCTCACACCTCCTCACTGCTCTTCACAGCTCCTCACACCTCCTCACTGCTCCTCACTGCTCTTCACACCTCCTCACTAATCCTCACACCTCCTCACACCTCCTCACAGCTCCTCACTAATCCTCACACCTCCTCACTGCTCCTCACAGCTCCTCACAGCTCCTCACTAATCCTCACACCTCCTCACTGCTCCTCACAGCTCCTCACAGCTCCTCACTAATCCTCACACCTCCTCACTGCTCCTCACAGCTCCTCACAGCTCCTCACACCTCACAGCTCCTCACAGCTCCTCACTGCTCCTCACAGCTCCTCACTAATCCTCACACCTCCTCACTGCTCCTCACAGCTCCTCACTGCTCCTCACTGCTCTTCACACCTCCTCACTAATCCTCACACCTCCTCACTGCTCCTCACTGCTCTTCACAGCTCCTCACTGCTCCTCACAGCTCCTCACACCTCACTGCTCCTCACAGCTCCTCACAGCTCCTCACTAATCCTCACACCTCCTCACTGCTCCTCACAGCTCCTCACAGCTCCTCACTAATCCTCACACCTCCTCACTGCTCCTCACAGCTCCTCACAGCTCCTCACACCTCACAGCTCCTCACAGCTCCTCACTGCTCCTCACAGCTCCTCACACCTCCTCACTAATCCTCACACCTCCTCACTGCTCCTCACACCTCCTCACTGCTCCTCACAGCTCCTCACTGCTCCTCACTGCTCCTCACTCCTCCTCACAGCTCCTCACAGCTCCTCACTAATCCTCACACCTCCTCACTGCTCCTCACTCCTCCTCACTGCTCCTCACAGCTCCTCACAGCTCCTCACTGCTCCTCACATGACAGAGTGACATCATCTAACGTTTCTCTCTCCTCCTCAGAGCTCTGGGCCGAATGGAAGACGTAGCGGTAAGAAGTACACACAGTACTACACACAGTACTACACACAGTACTACAGTACTACACACAGTACTACACACAGTACTACAGTACTACACACAGTACTACACACAGTACTACACACAGTACTACAGTACTACACACAGTACTACACACAGTACTACACACAGTACTACACACAGTACTACAGTACTACACACAGTACTACACACAGTACTACAGTACTACACACAGTACTACACACAGTACTACAGTACTACACACAGTACTACAGTACTACACTCAGTACTACAGTACTACACAAAGTACTACAGTAGTACACACAGTACTACAGTAGTACACACAGTACTACCTACAGTACTACACACAGTACTACACACAGTACTACACACAGTACTACAGTACTACACACAGTACTACAGTACTACACACAGTACTACACACTACACAAAGTACTACAGTAATACACAGTACTACACATAGTACTACAGTACTACACAAAGTACTACAGTACTACACACAGTACTACACACAGTACTACAGTACTACACACAGTACTACAGTAATACACACAGTACTACACATAGTACTACAGTACTACACACAGTACTACACACAGTACTACAGTACTACACAAAGTACTACAGTAATACACACAGTACTACAGTAGTACACACAGTACTACAGTAATACACACAGTACTACAGTAGTGCACACAGTACTACAGTAGTACAGACAGTACTACAGTACTACACACAGTACTACAGTAATACACACAGTAGTACACACAGTACTACAGTAGTACACAGTACTACAGTAGTACACACAGTACTACACACAGTACTACAGTAGTACACAGTACTACAGTAATACACACAGTACTACACACAGTACTACAGTAGTACACAGGAGTAGTAACTGAGGGTTGATGATGTCACTTCCTGTCAGCTGATGCAGTATAAGGAACACTTCAACATCCCAGATGAAAACAAGAGGCGGGACTTCCTGAAGAGCTGCCTCAGGTGAGTGACAGCTGCAGGTGATTGGCTCTGACTGAGTGATGATGTCATCAGTGACATCATCTGTGTGTGTGTTTCAGTCTGCCGTTTTCTGGCGAGGATTCGCAGCACGTCCAGGATCACTACACGCTGCTGGAGCGGCAGATCATCATCGAGGTGAGACCGCCGTGATGTCACCGTGGTGACAGCGTGATGTCACCGTGGTGACAGCGTGATGTCACCGTGGTGACAGCGTGATGTCACCGTGATGTCAGCGTGATGTCACCGTGATGTCACCGTGATGTCACCGTGGTGACAGCATGATGTCAGCTTGATGTCAGCGTGATGTCACCGTGATGTCACCGTGATGTCACCGTGATGTCACCGTGGTGACAGCATGATGTCAGCTTGATGTCATCGTGATGTCAGCGTGATGTCAGCGTGATATCACCGTGATGTCACCGTGATGTCACCGTGATGTCAGCGTGATGTCAGCGTGATGTCACTGTGATGTCACTGTGATGTCAGCGTGATGTCACCGTGATGTCACCGTGATGTCACTGTGATGTCACTGTGATGTCACCGTGATGTCAGCGTGATGTCAGCGTGATGTCACCATGGTGTCAGCGTGGTGTCAGCGTGATGTCAGCGTGATGTCACCGTGATGTCAGCGTGATGTCACTGTGATGTCAGCGTGATGTCAGCGTGATGTCAGCGTGATGTCACCGTGATGTCAGCTTGATGTCAGCGTGATGTCAGCGTGATGTCACTGTGATGTCAGCGTGATGTCACCGTGATGTCACCGTGATGTCACTGTGATGTCAGCGTGATGTCAGCGTGATGTCAGCATATTATCAGGTTTATTTACTGATGAACCAGTAAAAATATATTCTGATTAAATTCACACAGTGACATCGCGCTGACATCACAGTGACATCACAGTGACATCGCGCTGACATCACAGTGACATCACAGTGACATCACAGTGACATCGCGCTGACATCACAGTGACATCACAGTGACATCGCGCTGACATCACAGTGACATCACAGTGACATCGCGCTGACATCACAGTGACATCACAGTGACATCACGCTGACAAACAGTTTCATATTCTCATCCTCTGCTTTGTTGCTAGGCAACGGACCGGCAGGCTGAGACCGGCGGGAAAGTAGAAATCTTCCAGAAGTTTCCCAGAAGAGCTTCGATCCTCAACATGCCGCTGATCACGACTCTGTACTACTGCTGCTTCTACCACTACACCGAGTCTGAGGTCTGATCCTGATCAGCTGATCCTGATTAATTGATCCTGATCAGCTGATCCTGATTAATTGATCCTGATCAGCTGATCCTGATTAATTGATCCTGATTAATTGATCCTGATCAGCTGATCCTGATTAATTGATCCTGATCAGCTGATCCTGATTAATTGATCCTGATCAGCTGATCCTGATTAATTGATCCTGATCAGCTGATCCTGATACTGACCCTGTTCCTGTCTCTCTTTAGGGGACGTACAGCAGCCCCGCTAACATCCGTCAGACCTTCAGGGTGAGCACCGTCGTGTTTTAAATGAGCATCTTTCTGATTGGCTGACGGCGCCACTAACGAGCTCGTTAACCTTTGACCCCAGATCTCAGAGAAGCAGTTCTTCGTGACGGCGCTGGCGGCGCGGGCGAAGCTGAAAGCCTGGACGGACGTAGACGCTCTGTTCAGCAGCAGGAACTGGCTCGGATTCACCCGCAAGAAATCTCCTCTCAGCTTCCAGAGAGTCGTAGACATCCTCAACAAGAACTCCGCCCCCACACAGGTGATTGACAGGTGTAGTGATTGATTGACAGGTGTAGTGATTGACAGGTGTAGTGATTGACAGGTGTAGTGATTGACAGGTGTAGTGATTGACAGGTGTAGTGATTGATTGACAGGTGTAGTGATTGATTGACAGGTGTAGTGATTGACAGGTGTAGTGATTGACAGGTGTATTGATTGATGGACAGGTGTAGTGATTGATTGACAGGTGCAGTGATTGATGGACAGGTGTAGTGATTGACAGGTGTAGTGATTGATTGACAGGTGCAGTGATTGATGGACAGGTGTAGTGATTGACAGGTGTAGTGATTGATTGACAGGTGTAGTGATTGATTGACAGGTGTAGTGATTGATTGACAGGTGTAGTGATTGACAGGTGTATTGATTGACAGGTGTAGTGATTGATGGACAGGTGTAGTGATTGATGGACAGGTGTAGTGATTGATTGACAGGTGTAGTGATTGACAGGTGTAGTGATTGACAGGTGTAGTGATTGATTGACAGGTGTAGTGATTGATTGACAGGTGTAGTGATTGATGGACAGGTGTAGTGATTGATTGACAGGTGTAGTGATTGATTGACAGGTGTAGTGATTGATTGACAGGTGTAGTGATTGACAGGTGTAGTGATTGACAGGTGTAGTGATTGACAGGTGTAGTGATTGATTGACAGGTGTAGTGATTGACAGGTGTAGTGATTGACAGGTGTATTGATTGATGGACAGGTGTAGTGATTGATTGACAGGTGTAGTGAGTGATTGACAGGTGTAGTGATTGATTGACAGGTGTATTGATTGACAGGTGTAGTGATTGATTGACAGGTGTATTGATTGATTGACAGGTGTAGTGATTGATGGACAGGTGTAGTGATTGATTGACAGGTGTAGTGATTGATTGACAGGTGTAGTGATTGACAGGTGTAGTGATTGACAGGTGTAGTGATTGATTGACAGGTGTATTGATTGACAGGTGTATTGATTGATTGACAGGTGTAGTGATTGATTGACAGGTGTAGTGATTGATTGACAGGTGTAGTGATTGATTGACAGGTGTAGTGATTGACAGGTGTAGTGATTGACAGGTGTAGTGATTGATTGACAGGTGTAGTGATTGATTGACAGGTGTAGTGATTGATTGACAGGTGTAGTGATTGACAGGTGTAGTGATTGATTGACAGGTGTATTGATTGATTGACAGGTGTAGTGATTGACAGGTGTAGTGATTGATTGACAGGTGTAGTGATTGACAGGTGTAGTGATTGATTGACAGGTGTAGTGATTGACAGGTGTAGTGATTGATTGACAGGTGTAGTGATTGATTGACAGGTGTAGTGATTGATTGACAGGTGTATTGATTGACAGGTGTAGTGATTGATTGACAGGTGTAGTGATTGATTGACAGGTGTAGTGATTGATTGACAGGTGTAGTGATTGACAGGTGTAGTGATTGATTGACAGGTGTATTGATTGACAGGTGTAGTGATTGATTGACAGGTGTAGTGATTGATTGACAGGTGTAGTGATTGATTGACAGGTGTAGTGATTGACAGGTGTAGTGATTGATTGACAGGTGTAGTGATTGATTGACAGGTGTAGTGATTGACAGGTGTATTGATTGACAGGTGTAGTGATTGATTGACAGGTGTATTGATTGATTGACAGGTGTAGTGATTGACAGGTGTAGTGATTGACAGGTGTAGTGATTGATTGACAGGTGTAGTGATTGACAGGTGTAGTGATTGATTGACAGGTGTAGTGATTGACAGGTGTAGTGATTGATGGACAGGTGTAGTGATTGATTGACAGGTGTAGTGATTGACAGGTGTAGTGATTGACAGGTGTATTGATTGATTGACAGGTGTAGTGATTGATTGACAGGTGTATTGATTGACAGGTGTATTGATTGACAGGTGTAGTGATTGACAGGTGTATTGATTGATTGACAGGTGTAGTGATTGATTGACAGGTGTATTGATTGACAGGTGTAGTGATTGATTGACAGGTGTAGTGATTGACAGGTGTAGTGATTGATGGACAGGTGTAGTGATTGATTGACAGGTGTAGTGATTGATGGACAGGTGTAGTGATTGATTGACAGGTGTAGTGATTGACAGGTGTATTGATTGATTGACAGGTGTAGTGATTGATTGACAGGTGTAGTGATTGACAGGTGTATTGATTGACAGGTGTAGTGATTGATTGACAGGTGTAGTGATTGATTGACAGGTGTATTGATTGACAGGTGTAGTGATTGATTGACAGGTGTAGTGATTGATTGACAGGTGTATTGATTGATTGACAGGTGTAGTGATTGACAGGTGTATTGATTGATTGACAGGTGTATTGATTGATTGACAGGTGTAGTGATTGATTGACAGGTGTAGTGATTGACAGGTGTAGTGATTGATTGACAGGTGTATTGATTGACAGGTGTAGTGATTGATTTACAGGTGTAGTGATTGATTGACAGGTGTAGTGATTGATTGACAGGTGTAGTGATTGACAGGTGTAGTGATTGACAGGTGTAGTGATTGACAGGTGTAGTGATTGATTGACAGGTGTATTGATTGATTGACAGGTGTATTGATTGATTGACAGGTGTAGTGATTGACAGGTGTATTGATTGATTGACAGGTGCTGCAGGAGTACGTCGGACTGATCGGAGACGCTGATTTGAGGATTTCTTTGGCTCAGAAACATAAATGTCACGACATCGTCATCAACGTGAGTCTCTGATTGGTTCTTAAATAGTAACCTGACACCTCTGTGGTAGTGATGTCATAATGACCTGTGTGTCTCTGGGCCAATCAGACGTACCGAGACCTGAAGGACCGGCAGCTGTTGCTAGGATACCGAGGGAAAGTGGAGAGGGGTTCAGCGGAGGAGAGGAAGATCAACGAGCTGCTCAACAACTCGGTGAGTGTCTTCATCTTCATCATCATCATTACATCATCATTATTACATCATCATCTTCATCATCATCATTATTACATCATCTTCATCATCATTACATCATCATCTTCATCATCATCATTATTACATCATCATCATCATTACATCATCATCATTACATCATCATTATTACATCATCATTACATCATCATTATTACATCATAATCTTCATCATCATCATTATTACATCATCATCATCATTATTACATCATTATTACATCATCATCATCATTATTACATCATCATTATTACATCATCTTCATCAACATCATTACATCATCATTACATCATCATCATTACATCAACATTATTACATCATAATCTTCATCATCATGTGACCTCACTGAACTCGTTTCTTCTTCTCTTTCAGCAAATCCGGTGGAAGAACTGACGACGCGCCACTTCCTGTTTAAAGAGACAACCCGCCATCACCGTGACAACAGGAGCGTCCAATCAGCTCATTTCTGCTTTTCTCTCATTGGACAGACACAAAAACCTTTGGTTTGACTCCGCCCCCTTCGTGCATGGAGGGGGCGGGGCTTCTCCTGATGACTCATCGATGACTCATCGCTTCAACATTCCTGCTTTAACCTTTAAACCTTTATATTTAATAAAAACACATTTAAAGGCATTTATTGATTTACTTGTTTTAAATAAATTACATGAAGCTTTATATGTAAAATATATATATATATATATATATATATATATATATATATATTATATATAATATATATATATATATATATATATATATTATCTCTCTCTCTCTCTCTCTCTCTCTCTCTCTCTCTCTCTCTCTCTCTCTCTCTCTCTCTCTCTCTCTCTCTCAATATATATATATATATATATATCTATATATATATATATATATTTTTATTATCTCTCTCTCTCTCTAGATAGAGAGAAAGAGAGAGATAATATATATTATATATATATATATACAGTTGTGGTCAAAAGTTTACATACACTTGTAAAGAACATAATGTCATGGCTGTCTTGAGTTTCCAATAATTTCTACAACTCTTATTTTTCTGTGATAGAGTGATTGGGACACAAACTTCTTTGTCACAAAAAAGATTCATGAAGTTTGGTTCTTTTATGAATTTATTATAGGTCTACTGAAAATGTGACCAAATCTGCTGGGTCAAAAATATACATACAGCAATGCTAATATTTGGTTACATGACCCTTGGCCATTTTCACTTCAATTAGGCGCTTTTGGTAGCCATCCACAAGCTTCTGGTTGAATCTTTGACCACTCCTCTTGACAGAATCGGTGCAGTTCAGCAACATTTTTTGGCTTTCTGACGTGGACTTGTTTCTTCAGAATTGCCCACATGTTCTCAATGGGGTTTAAGTCAGGACTTTGGGAAGGCCACTCTAAAACCTTAATTCTAGCCTGATTTAGCCATTACATTACCACTTTTGATGTGTGTTTGGGGTCATTGTCCTGTTGGAACACCCAACTGCGCCCAAGACCCAACCTTCGGGCTGATGATTTTAGGTTATCCTGAAGAATTTGGAGGTAATCCTCCTTCTTCATTATCCCATTTACTCTCTATAAAGCACCAGTTCCATCGGCAGCAAAACAGGCCCAGAACATAACACTACCACCACCATGCTGGACGGTAGGCATGGTGTTCTTGGTGTTCTTGGGGTTAAAGGCCTCACCTTTTCTCCTCCAAACATATTGCTGGGTGTTGTGGCCAAACAGCTCAATTTTTGTTTCATCTGACCACAGAACTTTCCTCCAGAAGGTTTTATCTTTGTCCATGTGATCAGCAGCAAACTTCAGTCGAGCCTTAAGGGCACCTATTCTTCTGGAGCGAGGGCTTCCTTCTTGCACGGCAGCCTCTCAGTCCATGGCGATGTAGAACACACTTGACTGTGGACATCTGTGTTCCAGCAGCTTCTAATGCATTGCAGACCTGCTTTTTGGTGGTTCTCGGTTGACTCTTGACCATCCTGACCAATTTTCTCTCAGAAGCAGGTGATAGCTTGCGTTTTCTTCCTGATCGTGGCAGTGACACAACTGTGCCATGCACTTTATATTTATAAACAATTGTTTGCACAGTTGCTCTTGGGACCTGTAGCTGCTTTGAAATGGCAGCAAATGACTTTCCTGACTTGTTCAACTCAATTATTCGCTTTTTCAGATCCGTGCTGAGCTCCTTTGACTTTCCCATTGTAGCGTTTGTGGCTGAGTCTAATGATTGTATAAAATGAGCCCTATTTAAATGGTCTCAGAGAAGTCAGCAGCTGTTGTCAATCATAATCACTCACAAGAAGTTACGAGGCCATGAAGCTAATTTAATTGACACAAGTTTCTACATAACCAAAATTGATAATTCAAGTTGCTGTATGTATATTTTTGACCCAGCAGATTTGGTCACATTTTCAGTCGACCTATAATAAATTCATAAAAGAACCAAACTTCATGAATCTTTTTTGTGACAAAGAAGTTTGTGTCCCAATCACTCTATCACAGAAAAATAAGAGTTGTAGAAATTATTGGAAACTCAAGACAGCCATGACATTATGTTCTTTACAAGTGTGTAAACTTTTGACCACAACTGTATATATATATATAATATATATTATCTCTCTCTCTCTCTCTCTCTCTCTATATATATATATATATATATATATGTATAGTTTCATGTAATGTTCATATTTAAATAGAACTACAGATATATATATATATATATATATATATATATATATAGATATATATAGATATATATAGATATAGATAAAGAGAGAGAGATAATATATAATATATATATATATATAATATATATATATATAATATATATATATATATATATTATATCTGTAGTTCTGTTTAAATATGAGCTGCTGGTTTTATTCTGATTTCAGGATATTTGATATTTGATGTTTCAGAAATCTGATTCTATTTTATTTCAGAAAGACTTTATTACCAACACACAGGTTGTTCCTTTATTTAAAATAACTTAATATATCTTAAATATAGATTATATAACTTAAATGTATATTATGTATTATATAGCTTAAATATATATTATATGTTACATAGCTTAAATATAGATTATATATTATATAGTTTAAATATATATTATATATTATATAGCTTAAATATATATTATATATTATATAGCTTAAATATATATTATATATTATATAGCTTAAATATAGATTATATATTATATAGCTTAAATATATATTATATATTATATAGCTTAAATATAGATTATATATTATTTAGATTAAATCCATTATAAAGATTAAATCTATATTAAATAAATGTTTATATTATTTACATTTTATAATAATGTGTTCTTGTTAATAAAGTTAAACACTTTAATACCTTGAACACTTTTAAATAAAGTTCTATTTAGTTTTAACCACGTGACCCTGAGTGGCGCCAAATACGATCTGCGGAAGTAAACCGGATGTTGTCATCAGCGCTAGCAGCAGCAGCTAACATCAGACGGAGCTAATTATCAGTTATTATCAGTTATTATCGACCAATACGGATCATCGTTGATCATCGCTGATCAGGTGATCGGCTGGTTCGGGCGGAGAAGTTCCGGTTTGACTCGGTGAGTTAGCATTAGCACGTAGCAGATTCACATTCATATAAACCGTGGAAGCTAACTGTGGCTAACGGCTTAAGCTAGCTGTGGCTAACGGCTGAAGCTAGCTGTGGCTAACGGCTGAAGCTAGCTGTGGCTAACGGCTTAAGCTAGCTGTGGGTAACGGCTGAAGCTAGCTGTGGCTAACGGATGAAGCTAGCTGTGGCTAACGGCTTAAGCTAGCTGTGGCTAACGGCTGAAGCTAACGCTGATCAATATGTGGTGATGTCATTAATTACTAACAGCTGATTGGCTGATTTCTCATCTTATAGAAGGAGGTGAGGTAGAGGTTATGTAATATACCTAACTATTATATATTATATAACATCCTGTTACTGTTGATCATATCTATATACATAACTAGTATATATTATATATGATACCTAACTATTATATATTATATAACATCCTGTTACTGTTGATCATATCTATATACATAACTAGTATATATTATATATGATACCTAACTATTATATATTATATAACATCCTGTTACTGTTGATCATATCTATATACATAACTACTAGTATATATTATATATGATAGCTAACTATTAATATTATATTACATCCTGTTACTGTTGATCATATCTATATACATAACTAGTATATATTATATATGATAGCTAACTATTATATATTATATAACGTCCTGTTACTGATGTCTAATAACTTAAATCCTTGACACCAAACGAAACTCCTGGTTCAAACCAAACTACGCAGCAAAATCCAGAATCGACTTCTGGTTAAAATCCAGGGTTAACTAACCCTAACCCTTCTGGTTACTAACCAGGGTTAACTAACCCTAACCCTTCTGGTTACTAACCAGGGTTAACTGACCCTTCTGGTTAATAACCAGGGTTAACTAACCCTAACCCCTCTGGTTAATAACCAGGGTTAACTAACCCTAACCCTTCTGGTTAAGATCCAGGGTTAACTAACCCTAACCCTTCTGGTTACTAACCAGGGTTAACTAACCCTAACCCCTCTGGTTAAGATCCAGGGTTAACTAACCCTAACCCTTCTGGTTACTAACCAGGGTTAACTAACCCTAACCCTTCTGGTTAAGATCCAGGGTTAACTAACCCTAACCCTTCTGGTTACTAACCAGGGTTAACTAACCCTAACCCTTCTGGTTACTAACCAGGGTTAACTAACCCTAACCCTTCTGGTTACTAACCAGGGTTAACTGACCCTTCTGGTTACTAACCAGGGTTAACTAACCCTAACCCTTCTGGTTACTAACCAGGGTTAACTGACCCTTCTGGTTACTAACCAGGGTTAACTAACCCTAACCCTCTGTTTCAGACTGACTCTGTTATTAAAGCTTCTGGCAGCTGTAGAAACAACTACTGGAAGTTTCATTCAACCTTACTGTGAAGGGTTAGGGTTAGGGTTAGGGTTATAGGCTATATAGGCTATAGAGTCTGTAATTGCTGAGGATGATATAATGTCGTATGTTTCAAAGTGTGAGTTTTTAAAATGTTCCTTTCCTTTTGGGAAATCATTTAACAGAAGTAGCAAAATAGCAGATTTAATTTAATTAAAGAAATGAATACTTATTGTAATAAGGCATCGCCAACTGAAGTAACTTCACAGTAACTTATACTCGTCTGCCTTTTTCAACCATATCAAAGATCTTATCTCCCTTATAGACGAGGAGTTTATGTTGAGCTGATATTACTGTTAGACAGGGTTAGGGGTAAGGTTAGCTGTGTTAGCAGACTTAGCTGGTCTTTAATCTCCCTAACCCTTACATCAAACTTTTACCCATTAAACAATCCTGTTGTTCTCATGTTGAAGGAAGCAACTGATAATCTGTCATTTCCTCCCACTAGGAAACAAGGCTAACCCTTTAATCCCCAGACCAGGTAAGACTCATCACATTATTGAACACTTGTTTATGCCAATAGATTAAAGAGTAATAACTGATTCCCAATCTGGATTCATGAAAGATCGATCCGCTAGGTGATCGATCAGATTATAAACATTTAATAGAAGATGACTTTTATCCCTTTATTTTTCAGAGTTTAAAGCTTTTAGGTTTTGGGACTGAATTTGGAGCCAGTTTAAAGTCTCTTTATGATGATGTAATAGTTGTATTTGGCCCTATCTCTCCTTTTCTCTTTATAATTGCCACAGAAATGCTTCTATTTTTATTAAATATGCAGATATTGTTCCTTTAAACGTTATTGTTGTCATCATCATCTTTATCCTCAACAATTAACCCTAACCTCAACATCATACCAGCAATTAACCCCAACCTCAACATCATACCAGCAATTAACCCCAACCTCAACATTATACCAGCAATTAACCCCAACCTCAACATCATACCAGCAATTAACCCCAACCTCAACATTATACCAGCAATTAACCCCAACCTCAACATTATACCAGCAATTAACCCCAACCTCAACATTATACCAGCAATTAACCCCAACCTCAACATCATACCAGCAATTAACCCCAACCTCAACATTATACCAGCAATTAACCCCAACCTCAACATTATACCAGCAATTAACCCCAACCTCAACATTATACCAGCAATTAACCCCAACCTCAACATCATACCAGCAATTAACCCCAACCTCAACATTATACCAGCAATTAACCCCAACCTCAACATTATACCAACAATTAACCCCAACCTCAACATCATACCAGCAATTAACCCCAACCTCAACATCATACCAGCAATTAACCCCAACCTCAACATTATACCAGCAATTAACCCCAACCTCAACATTATACCAGCAATTAGCCCCAACCTCAACATTATACCAGCAATTAACCCCAACCTCAACATTATACCAGCAATTAACCCCAACCTCAACATTATACCAGCAATTAACCCCAACCTCAACATTATACCAGCAATTAACCCCAACCTCAACCCCACCATTTACAACTCCCGGTGCCTAGGAAGGGCAAAGAGCATCATAAAAGACTACACACATCCTGGCTTCCACCTCTTCAACCTGCTGCCCTCTGGCAGGCGCTACAGGACCAGCCCTCAGAGAGCCGTCACCATACTCAACTCAAGCTTGCACTAAGAAACTGATCCAGACTCAATCAAGATCTGTCACTACACTACAAATGTTTCAACACCGCCAAACAACATGCCCTCAGACATCTACCTCTGCACTATTATAGCACAGCATACTTGCACTAACCACTACAGTCACTTATTTTCCCTACCTCATTTCACTTTTATTGTACATAATTTTTTTTATCTATTTAATGTCTATTTTATGTCTTTTTAATGTGTGCACTTTAAGGTGAAGCTTAAATCTCATTGTACTTTGTATAATGACAATAAAGGCATTCTATTCTATTCTATACCAACAATTAACCCCAACCTCAACATTATACCAGCAATTAACCCCAACCTCAACATTATACCAGCAATTAACCCCAACCTCAACATTATACCAGCAATTAACCCCAACCTCAACATTATACCAGCAATTAACCCCAACCTCAACATTATACCAGCAATTAACCCCAACCTCAACATTTTACCAGCAATTAACCCCAACCTCAACATCATACCAGCAATTAACCCCAACCTCAACATTATACCAGCAATTAACCCCAACCTCAACATCATACCAGCAATTAACCCCAACCTCAACATTTTACCAGCAATTAACCCCAACCTCAACATCATACCAGCAATTAACCCCAACCTCAACATTATACCAGCAATTAACCCCAACCTCAACATTATACCAGCAATTAACCCCAACCTCAACATTATACCAGCAATTAACCCCAACCTCAACATCATACCAGCAATTAACCCCAACCTCAACATTATACCAGCAATTAACCCCAACCTCAACATCATACCAGCAATTAACCCCAACCTCAACATTATACCAGCAATTAACCCCAACCTCAACATTATACCAGCAATTAACCCCAACCTCAACATCATACCAGCAATTAACCCCAACCTCAACATTATACCAGCAATTAACCCCAACCTCAACATTATACCAACAATTAACCCCAACCTCAACATTATACCAACAATTAACCCTAACCAACCCTAACCAGCCCTGACCCCTGACGTCTGACCTCTGACCCTTGACCCCTGACCCCTAACCCCTGACGCCTGACCTCTGACCCTTGACCCCTGACCCATCAATGTGATTTAACAGAAGCAACGTTCCTATAAGATCCGTTGTTAAATACTTTTATGCATAGATCTAAAATATGAGAGTAAGGGTTACTGGGTTCTCCCTGTTCCACAGGAAGTCCTTTATATTGGAACCGATACGGAACAACAGATCCGTTCTAGTTAAGAACAAGTCGCACACGTGGCAGTGTTTAGTTCAGTGGGTAGAGCACTAACCCTAACCCCGTGTGTTGAGGCTATAGTCCTCGCTGCAGGCGACCCCGGTTCGAGTCCCGCACCAAGCGGTCCTATCCTGCGTGTCATTGCCCCCTCTGTGTGTGTGTTGCAGGTGATGATGTCAGAGGAGCAGACTGTGTCTCTGGTCGATGTTCTGGAGGAAGATGAAGAGTTGGAGGAAGAAGCTTCAGCCGTGTTGGCAGGAAGTGACTCTGATCACTGCTCATACCCCGAGGTTAGATTTATATATATATATATATATTATTTATTATCTATTATATGTAATATATAAATATATATATTATTTATTATAGATATATATTATGTATTATTTATATCAAGCCAAAAAAACTCAGAAACTGTAGCATAACATATGAACATTCTCTGTGCCAAGTCTCATGCTAATAAAGTAAAGCTCTGCAAAGTTAGAGATTTTAGTAGAGATAAATTTAGGCGCTCAACTCTGCATTTACACTGCCATCTAGTGGTGGAAGCAGAGTATAACACACTTACGCTGCCATCTAGTGGTGGAAGCAGAGTACAACACACTTACACTGCCATCTAGTGGTGGAAGCAGAGTACAACACACTGCCATCTAGTGGTGGAAGCAGAGTACAACACACTGCCATCTAGTGGTGGAAGCAGAGTACAACACACTTACACTGCCATCTAGTGGTGGAAGCAGAGTACAACACACTTACACTGCCATCTAGTGGTGGAAGCAGAGTACAACACACTTACGCTGCCATCTAGTGGTGGAAACAGAGTATAACACGCTGCCATCTAGTGGTGGAAGCAGAGTACAGCACACTTACGCTGCCATCTAGTGGTGGAAGCAGAGTACAGCACACTTACGCTGCCATCTAGTGGTGGAAGCAGAGTATAACACACTTACGCTGCCATCTAGTGGTGGAAGCAGAGTACAACACACTTACACTGCCATCTAGTGGTGGAAGCAGAGTACAACACACTTACACTGCCATCTAGTGGTGGAAGCAGAGTACAACACACTTACGCTGCCATCTAGTGGTGGAAGCAGAGTACAACACACTTACGCTGCCATCTAGTGGTGGAAGCAGAGTACAACACACTTACGCTGCCATCTAGTGGTGGAAACAGAGTATAACACGCTGCCATCTAGTGGTGGAAGCAGAGTATAACACACTTACGCTGCCATCTAGTGGTGGAAACAGAGTACAACACACTTACGCTGCCATCTAGTGGTGGAAGCAGAGTACAACACACTTACACTGCCATCTAGTGGTGGAAACAGAGTATAACACACTTACGCTGCCATCTAGTGGTGGAAACAGAGTACAACACACTTACGCTGCCATCTAGTGGTGGAAGCAGAGTATAACACACTGCCATCTAGTGGTGGAAGAAGAGTATAACACACTGCCATCTAGTGGTGGAAGCAGAGTACAACACACTGCCATCTAGTGGTGGAAGCAGAGTACAACACACTTACACTGCCATCTAGTGGTGGAAGCAGAGTACAACACACTTACGCTGCCATCTAGTGGTGGAAACAGAGTATAACACGCTGCCATCTAGTGGTGGAAGCAGAGTATAACACGCTGCCATCTAGTGGTGGAAGCAGAGTATAACACGCTGCCATCTAGTGGTGTCAGGGTTAGATGTGTATAAAAGCTCACACAGCCGCCCTGAGACAATTATTGGCGGCGCTGTTGCCCTCTCGGGCTTTAGAGGTTAATGTGTGTATGTGTGTGTGTGTATTAATGTATGTGTGTGTGTATTAATGTGTGTGTGTGTGTGTGTGTGTGTGTGTGTGTGTGTGTGTGTGTGTGTGTGTTGCAGGGCTACGTGCAGCGGCAGGCTCTCTATGCGTGTAACACGTGTTCTCCTCGGGGCGGAGAGCCAGCAGGCGTGTGCTTAGCGTGTTCATATAAATGCCACGAAGGTCACGACCTCTTCGAGCTCTACACCAAGAGGTGATGACATCATTCATTATTCATATTGATTATTGATCAGTTTATACAGTTTCATTAAAATGTGATAATTATAATCATCTGTTCACAAACATGCTGCGAAGTTTCATATTGATCGTATTGATCGTATTGATCATGTTGATCGTATTGATCGTGTTGATCGTATTGATCATGTTGATCATGTTGATCATGTTGATCATGTTGATCATGTTGATCGTATTGATCATGTTGATCATATTGATCGTGTTGATCGTATTGATCATGTTGATCGTATTGATCATGTTGATCATGTTGATCGTATTGATCATGTTGATCGTATTGATCGTGTTGATCGTATTGATCATGTTGATCATGTTGATCATGTTGATCATGTTGATCATGTTGATCGTATTGATCATGTTGATCGTGTTGATCGTATTGATCGTGTTGATCGTATTGATCATGTTGATCATGTTGATCATGTTGATCATATTGATCGTGTTGATCGTATTGATCATGTTGATCGTATTGATCATGTTGATCGTGTCGATCGTATTGATCATGTTGATCGTATTGATCGTATTGATCATATTGATCATGTTGATCATGTTGATCGTATTGATCGTGTTGATCATGTTGATCATGTTGATCATGTTGATCATGTTGATCGTGTTGATCGTATTGATCATGTTGATCATGTTGATCATGTTGATCGTATTGATCGTATTGATCGTATTGATCGTATTGATCATGTTGATCGTATTGATCATGTTGATCATGTTGATCGTATTGATCGTATTGATCATGTTGATCATGTTGATCGTATTGATCACTTCTTCTCTGCAGGAATTTCCGCTGTGACTGTGGAAACAGGAAGTTCACAGAGCTGCAGTGTAAACTCTTTCCTGTGAGTTATGACATCACAGCCGCCTGCTCTCCTGGCAGGTGTGATTACAGTGACATCACTGCGCTGTGTTCAGGTGTGTGCATTGATCAGCTGTGTGTGCGTTGCAGGATAAAGACGAGCTCAACAGTCTCAACAAATACAGCCACAACTTCTTTGGAGAGTACTGCACCTGCAGCCGGCCCTACCCGGATCCAGAAGACCAGGTGAGACACAGCTGACACACCTGAACCTTACCTGCCCTGCTTCCTGTACGGGAGCTGCCCTGCTTCCTGTACGGGAGCTGTGCCTCACTGTGATTGGCTCCTTCTGGTTTCAGGTGGAGGATGAAATGATTCAGTGTGTGGTGTGTGAGGATTGGCTGCACGGCAGGGTGAGTCCGACTTCACTATTAACTAATGAATGTTTTATGGAGCACAATGGTCTTCATGTGACTCTTTCCTTGGTCGGTTAGAGTCGGGGGGGATCTGAACCTCCGCCTGCGTTCAGCTGTTAATCCTTCTGAGGCATTAATTTAAACGTTTCCTTGATATGACTGTTGGTTAAACTATGGAGGTTCTGACCTCACCTGTTGGTTCTAACCTCTCCTGTTGGTTCTAATCTCTCCTGTTGGTTCTGACCTCACCTGTTGGTTCTAACCTCACCTGTTGGTTCTAATCTCTCCTGTTGGTTCTAACCTCACCTGTTGGTTCTGACCTCACCTGTTGGTTCTAACCTCACCTGTTGATTCTAATCTCTCCTGTTGGTTCTAACCTCACCTGTTGGTTCTAACCTCTCCTGTTGGTTCTGACCTCTCCTGTTGGTTCTAACCTCTCCTGTTGGTTCTGACCTCTCCTGTTGGTTCTGACAGCACCTGGGCTGTGAGGTTCCAGACTGTGTGGAGCTGCAGGAGATGATCTGTGAGTCCTGTATGAATAAAAACCCCTTCCTGTGGACCTTCGCCGCTCACCTGGCAGGTAAAAAAACTTCCTGTCTGTGGTGTACTTCCTGTCTGTGGTGTACTTCCTGTCTGTGATGTTCTTCCTGTTCAGTTCCAGATGAGTCAGCAGAAGAAGAAGTGAAGGAGGAAACGGCAGGAACAAATGAGTCAAACGCGAACCAGAATCAGTCTGAAGAGGTTAGAACCAGACTTGGAACCAGACTCAACTCTAATGAACCAGACTTAGAACCAGATTCAGCTCTAATGAACCAGACTTAGAACCAGACTTAGAACCAGATTCAGCTCTAATGAACCAGACTTAGAACCAGATTCAGCTCTAATGAACCAGACTTAGAACCAGATTTAGAACCAGACGTAGAACCAGATTCAGCTCCAATGAACCAGACTTAGAACCAGACTCAGCTCTAATGAACCAGATTTAGAACCAGACTTAGAACCAGACTCAGCTCTAATGAACCAGATTAAGAACCAGATTCAGCTCAAATGAACCAGACTTAGAACCACACTCAGCTCTAATGAACCAGACTTAGAGCCAGACTCAGTTCTAATGAACCAGACTTAGAACCAGACTTAGAACCAGATTCAGCTCTAATGAACCAGACTTAGAACCAGATTCAGCTCTAATGAACCAGACTTAGAACCAGATTTAGAACCAGACGTAGAACCAGATTCAGCTCCAATGAACCAGACTTAGAACCAGACTCAGCTCTAATGAACCAGATTTAGAACCAGACTTAGAACCAGACTCAGCTCTAATGAACCAGATTAAGAACCAGATTCAGCTCAAATGAACCAGACTTAGAACCACACTCAGCTCTAATGAACCAGACTTAGAGCCAGACTCAGTTCTAATGAACCAGATTAAGAACCAGACTCAGCTCAAATGAACCAGACTTAGAACCAGATTTAGAACCAGACTTAGAACCACACTCAGCTCTAATGAACCAGACTTAGAGCCAGACTCAGTTCTAATGAACCAGACTTAGAACCAGACTTATAGCCAGACTCAGTTCTAATGAACCAGACTTAGAACCAGACTCAGTTCTAAACAGCAGATCTGGTGCTGTTGCTCTACTTCAGTGTTAGCACTGATCAGTGTGATTGATTCATAATCAATAATCTGTCAGGTTGATGATGTCATCGAGCCAAACTGTAAGCGCAGCCGTCAGGAGGCGGAGCCGAGCTGCAGACTGAAGGAGCTGCAGGCGACCGGCCAGAAAAGAGTCCAATCAGGAGCCGTGTTCTGGCCTTCAGCGTGGCGCTCCAAACTCTGCTCCTGCAACACCTGCCAGGTAACCAATCAGCACGGAGTATCAGCTGTGAGGCCAGGTAACCAATCAGCACGGAGTATCAGCTGTGAGGCCAGGTAACCAATCAGCACGGAGTATCAGCTGTGAGGTCATTACTGCAGAAACGCAACGTTAATAAAGCGTCACTGAGGAAAGTTGTTGATAAAGTCGTCGTTAAGGGAATGCGTCAGTAACGACCGTTTGTGTTGCTAGGAGACGCTCAGTAACAAGTGTTCGTGTCGCTAGGAGACGCTCAATAACGAGTGTTTGTGTCGCTAGGAGACGCTCAGTAACAAGCGTTTGTGTCGCTAGGAGACGCTCAGTAACGAGCGTTTGTGTCGCTAGGAGACGCTCAGTAACGAGCGTTTGTGTCGCTAGGAGACGCTCAGTAACGAGCGTTTGTGTCGCTAGGAGACGCTCAGTAACAAGCGTTTGTGTCGCTAGGAGACGCTCAGTAACGAGCATTTGTGTCGCTAGGAGACGCTCAGTAAGGTGCGTTTGTGTCGCTAGGAGACGCTCAGTAAGGAACGTTTGTGTCGCTAGGAGACGCTCAGTAACGAGGGTTCGTGTCGCTAGGAGACGCTCAGTAACAAGCGTTTGTGTCGCTAGGAGACGCTCAGTAACAAGCGTTCGTGTCGCTAGGAGACGCTCAGTAACGAGCGTTTGTGTCGCTAGGAGACGCTCAGTTACCAGGGTTTGTGTCGCTAGGAGACGCTCAGTAAGGAGTGTTTGTGTCGCTAGGAGACGCTCAGTAACGAGCATTTGTGTCGCTAGGAGACGCTCAGTAAGGAGCGTTTGTGTCGCTAGGAGACGCTCAGTAACGAGCGGTTGTGTCGCTAGGAGACGCTCAGTAACAAGCGTTCGTGTCGCTAGGAGACGCTCAATAACGAGCGTTTGTGTCGCTAGGAGACGCTCAATAACGAGGGTTTGTGTCGCTAGGAGACGCTCAGTAACAAGCGTTTGTGTCGCTAGGAGACGCTCAGTAACGAGGGTTCGTGTCGCCAGGAGACGCTCAATAACGAGCGTTTGTGTCGCTAGGAGACGCTCAGTAACGAGGGTTCGTGTCGCTAGGAGACGCTCAGTAACGAGCGTTTGTGTCGCTTGGAGACGCTCAGTAACGAGTGTTTGTGTTGCTAGGAGACGCTCAGTAACGAGGGTTTGTGTCGCTAGGAGACGCTCAGTAACGAGTGTTTGTGTCGCTAGGAGACGCTCAGTAACGAGGGTTTGTGTTGCTAGGAGACGCTCAGTAACGAGTGTTTGTGTTGCTAGGAGACGCTCAGTAACGAGTGTTTGTGTTGCTAGGAGACGCTGTCTGAAGCCAGCCTGTCCTTCCTGCTCGATGAATCCGACACCGTCCTCGCCTACGAGAACAAAGGAAAGAACAGCGAACAGAGAACGCCGGGTCACGACCCTCTGATGTCAGCGCTGGACAACCTGAACCGAGTGCAGCAGCTGGAGATCATCCACGGTAACATTACAAGAACCAGAACTACAAGAACCACACATTAAACTACTAGAACCACACATTAAACTACTAGAACCAGAACTACAAGAACCAGACATTAAACTACAAGAACCACACATTAAACTACAAGAACCAGAACTACAAGAACCACACATTAAACTAATAGAACCACACATTAAACTAATAGAACCACACATTAAACTACTAGAACCACATTAAACTACTACAACCACACATTAAACTACTAGAACCACACATTAAACTACTAGAACCACATTAAACTACTAGAACCACATCAAACTACTAGAACCACACATTAAACTATTAAAACCACATTAAACTACTAGAACCCACATTAAACTACTAGAACCACACATTAAACTACTAGAACCACATTAAACTACTAGAACCACATTAAACTAATAGAACCACACATTAAACTACAAGAACCAGACATTAAACTACTAGAACCACATTAAACTACTAGAACCACACATTAAACTACTAGAACCACACATTAAACTACAAGAACCACATTAAACTACTAGAACTACATTAAACTACTAGAACCACATTAAACTACTAGAACCACATTAAACTACTAGAACCACACATTAAACTACTAGAACCCACATTAAACTACTAGAACCACACATTAAACTACTAGAACCACATTAAACTACTATAACCACACATTAAACTACTAGAACCACACATTAAACTACTAGAACCACATTAAACTACTAGAACCACATTAAACTACTAGAACCACATTAAACTACTCGAACCACACATTAAACTACTAGAACCACATTAAACTACTAGAACCACACATTAAACTACTAGAACCATACATTAAACTACTAGAACCACATTAAACTACTAGAACCACATTAAACTACTAGAACCACACATTAAACTACTAGAACCACACATTAAACTACTAGAACCACATTAAACTACTAGAACCACATCAAACTACTAGAACCACACATTAAACTATTAAAACCACATTAAACTACTAGAACCACACATTAAACTACTAGAACCACATTAAACTACTAGAACCACATTAAACTAATAGAACCACACATTAAACTACAAGAACCAGACATTAAACTACTAGAACCACATTAAACTACTAGAACCACACATTAAACTACTAGAACCACATTAAACTACTAGAACCACATTAAACTACTAGAACCACATCAAACTACTAGAACCACACATTAAACTATTAAAACCACATTAAACTACTAGAACCCACATTAAACTACTAGAACCACACATTAAACTACTAGAACCACATTAAACTAATAGAACCACACATTAAACTACAAGAACCACATATTAAACTAATAGAACCACACATTAAACTACAAGAACCAGACATTAAACTACTAGAACCACATTAAACTACTAGAACCACACATTAAACTACTAGAACCACATTAAACTATTAGAACCACACATTAAACTACTAGAACCACATTAAACTACTAGAACCACACATTAAACTACTAGAACCACATTAAACTACTAGAACCAGACATTAAACTACTAGAACCACACATTAAACTACTACAACCACATTAAACTACTAGAACCACATTAAACTATTAGAACCACACATTAAACTACTAGAACCACATTAAACTACTAGAACCACACATTAAACTACCAGAACCACATTAAACTACTAGAACCACACATTAAACTACTAGAACCACATTAAACTACTAGAACCACACATTAAACTACTAGAACCACACATTAAACTACTAGAACCACATTAAACTACTAGAACCACATTAAACTACAGGTTCTGTCTCTCAGGATACAACGATATGAAAACTGAACTGAAGGACTTCCTGCAGAGATTCGCAGCCGAGGGAAAGGTGAGTTTCACTCTGCAGTTGACCTTTGACCTTTTTATGAGTTTGACCAAATCAGTCAATCAATCCATAGTTTGACTGAGTGACTGAGTGACTGAGTGAGTGAGTGAGTGAGTGACTGAGTGAGTGAGTGAGTGAGTGAGTGAGTGACTGACTGACTGACTGACTGAGTGAGTGAGTGAGTGAGTGACTGAGTGAGTGACTGAGTGAGTGACTGAGTGACTGAGTGAGTGACTGAGTGACTGAGTGAGTGACTGAGTGACTGAGTGACTGAGTGAGTGAGTGAGTGAGTGACTGAGTGACTGACTGACTGAGTGAGTGAGTGAGTGAGTGACTGAGTGAGTGACTGAGTGACTGAGTGAGTGACTGAGTGACTGAGTGACTGAGTGAGTGACTGAGTGAGTGATTGAGTGACTGAGTGACTGAGTGAGTGAGTGAGTGAGTGAGTGACTGAGTGACTGACTGAGTGACTGAGTGAGTGACTGAGTGACTGAGTGACTGAGTGAGTGAGTGACTGAGTGAGTGACTGAGTGAGTGACTGAGTGACTGAGTGACTGACAGAGTGACTGAGTGAGTGAGTGAGTGACTGAGTGAGTGACTGACTGACTGAGTGAGTGAGTGACTGAGTGAGTGAC
>NC_070594.1:193783-198783 GCF_027409825.1 Scomber japonicus | reverse complement strand
CATGTGGTACCTAACAGTCCCTCAGAGCTAATAAAGGTTCCACATGTGGTACCTAACAGTCCCTCAGAGCTAATAAAGGTTCCACATGTGGTACCTAACAGTCCCTCAGAGCCACAAGCCTTCTCCAAGTCCATAATACACAAGCAGACTGGACGAGGTGTAAAGAGCTCCTCAACGTTTCCCCTGAGTCTGCTGCTCGGATACTGGAGGGACCAGGTCTTTGTGAAGCGGGCTGCAGGGTTAGGGTGACCTGCCTCCAGCAGGAAACTGATCATGTGACTGCTGTCTGTTCTCTGATAGGTTGTGACTCCTGATGACATCCGCCAGTTCTTTGAGCAGCAAAGTCGCAAAAGAAGACAAGTCGATGCCGGGCGCCTCTACTCCACCTGATGACCTCTGACCTTTACATCTACTCCACCTGATGACCTCTGACCTTTACATCTACTCCACCTGATGACCTCTGACCTTTACATCTACTCCACCTGATGACCTCTGACCTTTACATCTACTCCACCTGATGACCTCTGACCTTTACATCAACTCCACCTGATGACCTCTGACCTTTACAGTGCGCCCAGTGACCTTTGACTTTCGGACCTTTTCCTGATCCCTTGCCTCAAGTTGTCCTCTGACGTTTTGTGTCGATGTGTTTTAGATTTTATGGACATTTTCAAGTCTGTTTATTTTGAACCCTCTGTCTCAGGGGTCAGAGGTCAACAAAATGTAATGTCTGTAAATGTTGTCTATGTTCACTTTTTAATTAAAAAAATAAAACACAAGAACAAGCAGTTCTTAGATTGGAGTCATTTCGTCGTCTACGTTCATCAAACATTCAGTTCATGTCTCGATCTTACAAGTCTTAAGTGATCAGGCTCCATCATATCTTAAAGAGCTCATAGAACCTCATGAACCTACTAGAACACTGCGCTCCCAGCTCATAGAACCTCATGAACCTACTAGAACACTGCGCTCCCAGCTCATAGAACCTTATGAACCTACTAGAACACTGCTCCCAGCTCATAGAACCTTATGAACCTACTAGAACACTGCGCTCCCAGCTCATAGAACCTCATGAACCTACTAGAACACTGCTCCCAGCTCATAGAACCTTATGAACCTACTAGAACACTGCGCTCCCAGCTCATAGAACCTCATGAACCTACTAGAACACTGCACTCCCAGCTCATAGAACCTTATGAACCTACTAGAACACTGCGCTCCCAGCTCATAGAACCTCATGAACCTACTAGAACACTGCGCTCCCAGCTCATAGAACCTTATGAACCTACTAGAACACTGCGCTCCCAGCTCATAGAACCTCATGAACCTACTAGAACACTGCGCTCCCAGCTCATAGAACCTTATGAACCTACTAGAACACTGCGCTCCCAGCTCATAGAACCTTATGAACCTACTAGAACACTGCGCTCCCAGCTCATAGAACCTTATGAACCTACTAGAACACTGCGCTCCCAGCTCATAGAACCTTATGAACCTACTAGAACACTGCGCTCCCAGCTCATAGAACCATATGAACCTACTAGAACACTGCGCTCCCAGCTCATAGAACCTTATGAACCTACTAGAACACTGCGCTCCCAGCTCATAGAACCTCATGAACCTACTAGAACACTGCGCTCCCAGCTCATAGAACCTCATGAACCTACTAGAACACTGCGCTCCCAGCTCATAGAACCATATGAACCTACTAGAACACTGCGCTCCCAGCTCATAGAACCTTATGAACCTACTAGAACACTGCGCTCCCAGCTCATAGAACCTTATGAACCTACTAGAATACTGTGCTCCCAGCTCATAGAACCTTATGAACCTACTAGAATACTGCGCTCCCAGCTCATAGAACCTTATGAACCTACTAGAACAGTGTGCTCCCAGCTCATAGAACCTTATGAACCTACTAGAACACTGCGCTCCCAGCATGCAGGCCTACTTGTGGTTCCTAGTATCTCTAATGGTGCTTTTCCGCTATACAGTTCTAGCACTGCTTGGCTCGACTCGGTACGGTTCCAGGAACAACCTTTTACATTACTTTAGTACCTCCTCAACGTGAGCGGGGTCTGTAACACTGTTGCCAGTATTTAAAAATGCCGGCTTTGATTCTTGTATCGGACGGCTCATGACTCGCTGACCAATCAGAGGCCGGCAGTCTGTTGATGTCACATTTAGTATCGGCTCGGCTCGCCAGGTACTATCCCTGATGGAGGAGCAGGTACTAAAAAAGTACCAGGTACTATCCCTGATGGAGCAGCAGGTACCAGGTACTATCCCTGATGGAGCAGCAGGTACCAGGTACTATCCCTGATGGAGGAGCAGCAGGTACCAGGTACTATCCCTGATGGAGCAGCAGGTACCAGGTACTATCCCTGATGGAGCAGCAGGTACCAGGTACTATCCCTGATGGAGCAGCAGGTACCAGGTACTATCCCTGATGGAGGAGCAGGTACCAGGTACTATCCCTGATGGAGGAGCAGGTATCAGGTACTATCCCTGATGGAGGAGCAGCAGGTACCAGGTACTATCCCTGATGGAGCAGCAGGTACTAACCCTGATGGAGGAGCAGGTACCGAGAGCTATCATCACACTGCTCCCTAAAAAGGGCGACTTACAAGAACTGAGGAACTGGAGGCCGGTCTCTCTGTTGTGTGGGGATTACAAGATAATGTCCAAGGCACTGGCGTTGAGGCTCAGGGAGGTGATACCTGAGGTCATCCATGTGGACCAGGGTTAGGGTTAGGGTTAGGGTTACTGTGTGCCCGGCAGGCTGATAAGTGACGATGTCACTTTAATCCGTGATGTTTTGGAGGTCTCTGGCTCATTGGCTGTAGACACTGGTCTAATTTCAATAGACCAGGAAAAGGCTTTTGACCGGGTTGAACATTAGCCGCTTTTGGGTTCAGCCCAGGTTTCATAGCCAAGATCCAGGTTCTGTACAGTGACATTGCGAGTGTACTAAAAATTAATGGAGGTCTGAGAGCTCCCTTCAGTGTTCAGAGAGGGGTCAGACAGGGCTGTCCCCTCTCTGGCATGTTGTACTCTCTGGCCATCGAACCTCTGCTGCACAAACTGAGAACTGACCTGAGTGGTGTTACCTTTCCCAGCTGTGATGCCTCTTTTAAACGGTCTGCGTATGCTGATGATGTCATTGTCCTGGTCAATTCTCAGCATGATATTAATATTTTAGAGCAGACTGTACACCGTTTTGGCTGTATCTCCTCGGCTAAGGTGAACTGGGAGAAGAGTGAGGCTGTCATGGTGGGGGACAGGCTGAGTGATCGGCTCAGGCTACCTGGAGGGCTGGTCTGGAAGACAGGAGGACTAAAATATCTGGCAGTGTTTTTAGGAAATGAAGTGAAAGAAAAACTGGCACAATGTTTTAGAGAAGGTCAAAGGTCGGCTGATGAAGTGGACATGGATTGTTAAAATCTCTGTTTTACAGAGGTCGTGTTCTAATAATAAATAATCTGGTTTCTTCTGCTCTGTGGCATCGGTTGGCCTGTGCTGATCCTCTTCTGTCTCAGGTCCAGAGACTTTTAGTGGATTTCTTTTGGGACAGGTTGCATTGGGTTCCTCAGGGTGTTCTGTTTTTACCGAAGGAGGAGGGAGGACAGGGCCTGGTCCATCTGGCCAGCAGGGGCACTGCTCAGGCTCCAGTTCGTACAGAGGCTACTGTATGGACCGAAGGACCTGGTATGGAGGCCTCTGGCCCAGCTGGTCCTGCAGCGTGTCCGTGGCCTGGGACTAAAAGACTCTGTGTTTTTAATGGATTTTAAGACTGTGAGGTTTCACACCCTGCCTGGTTTTTATCGAGGACTCTTCACTGTGTGGAAACTGCTGCTGAAGCAGAGAGCTCAGTGTGACTCTCTGTTCTGGCTGCTGCAGGAGCCGCTGGTCCACGGAGGACACCTGAGCACCTCCTGCTGGGCAGGAGCAGCAGTAACTGAGGCTTTCAGCAGAGCAGGGATTTAAACTCTTGGAGATGTCCTCACCTTCACTGGACCTGATCTAACAGATGCAGCAGGTCTGGCGGCTGGTCTGGGGGGAAGGTCAGAGAGGATCGTGGGCAGGCTGCTGGACCACTGGAGGAGCTGTCTGACGGGACATGAGCGTCTCCTGCTGACGCACTACAGCGGCGGTGTGACTGTCCCCAGCCCTGATGACCCTTCCCCCCCCCTCAGTGTCCGTCCTTGTTGGACAGACGGTGTCAGACGGTGTGAGGTGAACCTGCAGGAGGCCACAGGTAAAGCTCTGTCAGGTCTGATGGTTGAGTGTCTGAACAGACAGAAGCTGCAGCGTCGGGCCGACTCTCCCTGGAGAGCTCACCTGGGCTCAGGTGAGGAAGTCCGGCCCGAGTGGAGGAGCTTCTACAAACCTCCGCTCACTAAGAGAGTGGCTGACCTGCAGTGGAGACTGGTTCATGGGATTTTAGCAGTAAATGCATTCATCTCCACCCTGAACCCTGCTGTCTCAGACAAATGTCCCTTCTGTGGTGCCGTAGAGACAGTGGTCCACTGCTTCTCTAAGTGTCCTCGTCTCAGCCCTCTCAGGAAGGCAGGAGAGGTCTTCTCTCTCCACACCTTCATCCTGGGCTTCAGATACAGGAAGGCTTATAAACACAAATGTCAGCTTTTGAATTTTATTCTGGGACAATCAAAGATGGCTGAGTGTGTGAGCAGGAAGAGGAAGGTAGAGGACAGTGTGGACACTGATGTGGTTTTATTGTTCAGCAGAGTCCTGATTGATTTTAAATATTACAAAGAGATGCAGGACCTGGATCAGTTCAGGCTGATATGGACTCATGGACTCATTCTGTGTGATGTTCAAGAACATGAACTCATTTTCTCAGATCAGCTGATCTGATCTGTTTGTGTTTTATTATTTATTTATTTAGTTTTATTTAAATGATGTAACCTGATTTATAAATACATTAAATTCTCTCTCTGATCTGTTTCCTGATGCTCAACAGGTTTTTATTTACCAGC
>NC_070594.1:168783-191283 GCF_027409825.1 Scomber japonicus | reverse complement strand
CGCCAGAGGCTGAGGGCCTGAGCATCATCATCATCTTCATCATCTTCATCACCTGCCTGAATATCGCCAGAGGCTGAGGGCCTGAGCGTCATCATCATCATCATCTTCATCACCTGCCTGAATATCGCCAGAGGCTGAGGGCCTGAGCGTCATCATCTTCATCATCTTCATCATCTTCATCACCTGCCTGAATATCGCCAGAGGCTGAGGGCCTGAGCGTCATCATCTTCATCACTTTCTTCTTCCTCACAGCTGGTCTTTAATAAATAAATGTATGAGCAGGAACTGTTTCCGTGGTGATGTGTTAAAGGTCAGTTTGTCCCCTCTGGGCTCCCGTAGAAACATGGCGGACTTATCAACACCAGACAGATATACAGCCAATATAATATAATATAATATAATATAATATAATATAATATAAAATAATATAATATAAAATAATATAATATAAAATAATATAATATAATATAATATAAAATAATATAATATAATATAATATAATATAAAATAATATAATATAATATAAAATAACCAGTGTATAATATAAATAAATAGTATATAATATAGATAAACAGTATATAATGGATATATATATAATTGATATATATATATAATATAATATAAACAGGGTACTACAGTATCTTATAAGCAGCCTAATAAGAGTTAAATGATATAAAAGTTAAAAGTCTTCAGGATTTAGGGTTAGGGTTAGGAACAGTCTGCAGGTTCTGGAGGTTAGAGTCTATTTATTGATTTATAACGTAGTCACATGACTGAACGATAACTATGGAGAATAACAGGATGTAGATTCAGATGATAAACACTTTGGACCTGAAGACTTTAAAGACTTTAAGAGTTTGGACCCCTCCTGCTCATCGTCATGTGGTAACCCGAACCCCCCCTAACCCCCCTAACCCTAACCCTTCATCATGAAGCCACAAACTGAGTCTTCAGGGTTAGGATGTTAAATATCTTTATAATCTGTTAGGGGGGTTAGGGTTAGGGGGGTTAGGGGGGTTTAGGATTAGGGGGGTTAGGGTTAGGGGGGTTAGGGGGGTTAGGGGTTAGGGTTTAGGTTTCTGTGGTATTTAGAGTTGATCCTCTGCATCATGACGGAGGCTGGAAGGTTTGCCTCTAATAAAGACGGCGGGTTATTAAATCTGCAGCACTTGAATGTTTCATGTTGAATGTTTAAAACTTTATATTCTGGGTTAGGGGGGTTAGGGGGTTTAGGGTTAGGGTTAGGGGGTTCATAACTTTATATTCTGAGTTAGGGTTAGGGGGTCAGGGGGTTAGGGGGGTTTAGGGTTAGGGGGTTCATAACTTTATATTCTGAGTTAGGGTTAGGGGGGGTTAGGGGGGTTAGGGGGTTCATAACTTTATATTCTGAGTTAGGGTTAGGGGGTTAGGGTTAGGGTTAGGGGGGTTAGGGGGGGTTAGGGGGTTTAGGGTTAGGGGGTTCATAACTTTCTATTCTGAGTCAAAAGGTTTAAATCTTTCCTCCGGTGTCAGACGTCCGTCACTGAGACTCTGAACAGGAAGAGTTTGTGTGTTTGTGTTTGAGCAGGAATGTCCCTGCTTGTTTACTCTGCTCTCATTTAATCGCTTCCTGTTTGAAAGAGACTCGAGAGGAAGGAAGGGACACATCTTCATCATCATCATCCTCTACTGAACTCGGCTCATTTCAAGAGACTCTGAAGACGTTTATGGGTTAGGGTTAGTCCCTCTCTTTACATTCTTAGTACACCATATATGTTTTTTAAAGTTTAAAGTTTACTCTCTCCACAATTTTGGTTCTTTTTTTTTTTTAAGTATATTTTTGGGGCTTTTTGCCTTTATTGTATAGATTAGTAGAGATAGACAGGAAACAGAGAGGGAGGCAGAGAGGGGGGGGGAATGAGTATGGGGCGGGTGCTCTACCCACTGAGCTCTTTATAATTAGTTTAGGACTATTCTAGTTTTTTCCGTAATAGTCTCTGTCCCCCCAAACCGTTTTTCTTAATAATAATTTAACATGTTTATATAATTCTGTCATGTTTTTCTTTTCTGCCCAACAAACCGTCCCAGAGAAATGTATCTGAGGAATAACAATTTGGGCATTAAGAAATACTTTCCGTGTCATTGCCTTCAGTTGTTTCTTGATTGTCTCCATCAGATTCCTTCTCAGACAATTATTTTGAAAAACTAGAGAGAGAAGTGAGTATGTCAGTGCACACTGTAACCATAACTGTATGGGTTAGGGTTAGCCTAACCTTTGCCCTCTGTATTCCAGGTTCCAGACAAATGAGGACCACAAAATAAAATAAAACACTGTGATGTCCTCCCTCCTTCATCAGTGTGTTTAGTGAAGTGAAAACCACACACTGTGCTACCAATGCCAGACTTATGATCTTTTATAAGTGACTTAAATCCAAAGCTAACTGAAAAAATTCTCAATGTAATGCTCTGACAAGCCTGCCATTTCTGTTGTCTGGAGAAATGGCAGCATTTTCCCATTCAACACCAATTGCCACTCGGGGGGGGCTTTCCTTTCTGGGGTTGAGGTTCTCTGTATCCCCAACAGAATACAGGAAGCTCACACTTGCAAAGAACCTCAGTGTAACACAGACCATCTGTGGAACAGTGAGGGCCTGGCTTTGTGCTGTCTGGTGCTGTATTTTTGGCCCCAGCAGCCTACATAAATATCTCAGTCCATTGGCCGAGAATCGATACCTCTCAATGAGATGGTCATCTCCAAAAGCCAATGGGTCCAACCTGTCCCGGAAGACTCTCTCACACCTAAATGCTCGTCTGATGATTAGGGCTTCCTCGTCCAGAACATCCTCCAAAAAAGGGCACGCCATTATGAAGAGGGAACAGGTGAATGGGAGTTGGACCTATATATACTATATTACCCTCGTCACAGACTTCATTGATACCACCTTTGCAACTTTATTGGTCACTTTTTATAATCTCAATAACAGCAATAATACACATATTCATCAAAGCTCTGATGGCAATTTGACAAGCAGTCTTCATTAGTATAGCAATATAACACTAGGCCTTACAGTAATAATGATACCACATGAATCACTATAAAAAGACTGTTGCAATTAAACAGTCAACAGACTTTAATGAAACGACAATATAGCCTGTCAGTAATATTTTAATGCAGGTGTGGCAGCATAGCTTAACCTATGCATTGCACATGAGAGATCTTGAATGCACCCCGATGGCCTGTTAGCCTATCCCTGAACAGAGGCCCGTATTTAGGATGGACCCCTCTCTTGCTCTTCCGCATCACTTCCGGGTAAGAGGTCGGTTTCCTCTCCGCTACAGCGTGTGTGCTGCTGCACGTGTTGCTCAGTGTTGCTCATATGAGCTTGTTACGACCCCGATTGTGTCTAGGGGTAGGGACGTAACAAATAAAACAACACAACAAATATATATACTCAAACACAAGAGATCCAAACCAAAAACTCAATTTATTAATTAGCAAACTAAGGACGAGCTTCCAAAAAACAAGGGAAACCGATCAATGAGTGGCAGACAAACCACACCGCTGGTCAGGAACACCGGGAACACCAGGAACACCAGGAACACCAGGAACTAGCACACAGCTCAGTTCAGCACACAACCAGAAGACCAACTGCCAGCCCTGGAATCAGCTCCACAGGTTCTTAAGCTGTCTGCCTGACGAGCCACAGCTGATGCCAATCACCAATCAGTGGGGAGAAAAGGGGGCGGTACCTGCAGAAAAGGAAAAGGAAGCAAGAAACCACAGAAACCACACGGCACGTAACAGAGCTCATATGAGCTCTCCTTTGGCTGTGGTAAGTGTCCTCTCTCTCTGCATGGTGGTGTTTGTGTTCAGGCGGCTAATGCTAGTGTGGTCATATGAAATGCTGATGTCCGGATCTGTTGCTCTCCTCCTCCCGCCTGTATCAGTGTGTGTGTGCGCCTCTACTTCTGCTGGAGGTGTGTTTTTCTCTTCCGCAACCGTATCACTTCCAGATTAGTTGAATAGTGCTTATGTTGTTTTGATCAGGTGGAACCACAGGTCGGACCGCTGCTGCTTTGTCTCTGCTCTTTGTGCCAGCTCGCCTTTCGCTTTGCCTGCTTGCTTGTTCTTGCCTGTTCTTGCCTGTTCTTGCTTGCTCTTGCTTGTTCTTGCCTGTTCTTGCTTGTTCTTGCTTGCTCTTGCCTGTTCTTTCTTGCTTGCTCTTGCTTGTTCTTGCTTGCTCTTGCCTGTTCTTGCTTGTTCTTGCTTGCTCTGTCTGCTTTGCGGCTGCTTGCTGCTGCTCCACTGTGTTGCCTGCTAGGGTGGCATTTTGACTGCGGCCTTCTATCAACGGACAATTGTTAAACTGCTGGCTCTCCAAACTAAGACTTTTGCTGCAGTCTAGTTGGCACAGCAGCTCTGCATGGCATGGCCACGCATGCTTGGGCTGAGTGACTTCTTCTTAATGGTTTACTTGTATGAGTGTGAGAGGTGTGGGTTGTATGAATTAATTTGGGTTATTTGATTAACATTAATTTGATCCATTTTCTTGTTTCTTTGAGTTCAATTAGATTCTAAATTGTCTATTTTCTTTGAATTAAGTGTATTGCTTTAGTTTCTGGTTACTATTTTAAATATTTGAAAGGGTTTAGTTAGTTATATATATTTTTGGTACATTTCTGTTCCTAAGTTTAACCTGTTAATTGTTTTATTTCTTTTGTCTGAGTAATTATTTTATCCCTGTTTCAGGGTCGGAGGCCGGTGGTGGCGTCCTCCTGTGTGTGTGTGTGTGTGTGTGTGTGTGTGTGTGTGTGTGTGTGTGTGTGTGTGTGTGTGTGTGTGTCTTTTCTAATTAGTTATTTTGGGTGAACCGCTCCCCGATCACTAACACTTGTCCACCCGGTAAGCCTCTGACCCTGACTAGTTTCCCTTCCCTTGTGTGGATGACTTGGACCATTTTATCCTTTTTAATTGATTGTAATAACAAAAACATTTTTATACCTTGAACCACGTCTCTTAGCAAGTGAATAGAATGAACCTATGTGTCTACTGTTTAAAAACCCCAAAACTCTCTGGGTGAAATTCCCATGGTGGCGTTGTTGTGCAACCTTTGAATTTCTCAAACATATTTGATGTTTGTTAGTGTAATCATTTACCCTACCCCTCGCCACACAGGTTAATTAAAATGATGCAACATATGTAGAAAGACCATGGACATGCTGTAAAACCCATTAATTTGTCACAAGATTGACAGTAGAACTGCCAGATGAACCCCTGGGAATAATGTTAGCCTGGTTGTTAGCCTTGTCTGGAGCAGGTGCAGAGAATAAATCACCATAGTAACTGGGCCGGGTTAACTTCAACCTGCTTTCATGCAACTGACTTGAGGCTAATTTCAGCCAGGATAACTAACATTTCCCGGCTTAATCCCTTATCTTGGTTTCGTGCAATACCCCACTGGACACATTCAGAAGAGGATTTCCAGTTATTACTGAACACTCTTAATAACTTTAATTTATCTATAAAATTAACATTAACAATTCAGTTGACTTTGTGGATACAACAACATTCAAAGGACCCAAATTTAATGAGACTAATAGACTGGATATTAAGGTGTTTTTCAAAGAAACTGACACACATGCTTTACTCCACAAATCCAGCTTTCACCACAAACACACATTTGCAGGTCTGATTAAATCACAGTTACTTATGTTCCATAGGATCTGCACACTGCATTCAGACCTCCTCCAGGCCTCTAGGGTGCTCTTCTCTGCACTATCTAGCAGAGGGGACTCTAGGACCTTCCTTAGAGACTGCTCCAGAACGTTCCTCCAAATGAAACCCATTCAGGTGTCCATCATCATTCCTTTGGTCACCACATATTCTGCCCCCACAGTGAAGCTGGTTAGAGATATCAGAAATAACTTTGAAACTCTCATAAAAGGAAGAGGACTTCTCAGTGACTGTAGGATCATTGCTGCATTCAGAAGGAACAAAAACTTAAAGGATCACCTGGTGAGAGCCACAATTAAACCAATCCAAATTCCCCAAAAAGAAGCACATGAGTGATTTCTTTAATCAGCTGAGGTGGGTATCAAACAGACACAATAAAAACATCTTCAAAATTTACAATCAGGGAAATATCAAATCCAAACATTGTGTGTATCATTATTTGTAAACAATGTGACCTTCAATATGTTGGTGAGACAGGAAACACAATCCATACCAGATTCACACAACACAGATATAACATGTTGAGAAAGAAAGACTCCCACACTCAGCTGGTTAAACACTTTATTCAGCACGATTGGTCTACAGAGCCTCTGCCCTCGAATCAAACCCTAACCGTGGCCCAGAGGCAGAGAGCAGAAGGAACATGGATTCATAAAATGAACACCAGATTCCCAAAGGGCTTAAATGAAAAGTAAACGAGGGATAAAGGATGAGCTGTTGCAGGTCTGGATGGAGCATGCACAAGAAAAGTTTTCAGCGACCGCAACGCGGTCGCGGAAAATTTTTGCCTAATCCTAACCCTAACCCTAACCCCAATCTAACCCTAACCCTAACCCTAATTGATAACCCTAACCCTAATTGACAAACCTAACCCTAATTGATAACCCTAACCCTAACCCTAACCCTACCTAACCTAACCCTAACCCTAACCCATCCAGCGTTCCGTGGACCGTGAACCTCCAGGACCGTCCCATATGGGTATAAGTGTCCTGGATCTCTACCCAAACCTAACCCTAACCCTAACCCTAACCCTTTCTCATCCCCTAACCCTAACACTAACACCTAAACGGTTAGGGTCAGGGTCAGGGTCAGGGTTAGGGTTAGGGTTAGGGTGTGTGAAAGTCCTCCCCCTAAAAGGATAGGGGGGGTGTGGTGCACGGTCCATCTCCCGGTGGGGACCCCTTCCCCCATACCAATTCCCGTAAGGGGGGTATCGGTGCTGCTTCTTATGGTAGACATATGTCCACTCCCCGTCTGTGCCCATGGTCCAGTCTCCGATGAAAAAATGTTTAATGAAAAAATGCCTCTGTATTTGAATAATGAAATAATGCCTCTTGTAATAATGAAAAAATGCCTCTTTAAATGAAATTAAATAAAAACTGCTTGTTTTAAAGGTTGTTCTTCAGTTATTTCTGTTTTTTTTCCTTTTTCCGTGTTTTTTATTTTTTTCGTGTTTTTTTAATTTTTTTTGTTTTTTTTAAATTTTTTTTCTTATTTTTTGTAATATGAATAAAATGTGTGTGTGCTCTACGCCGCGACGTTTCGACCTGTCTCGGTCTTTCTCAAGCGGAAGCACACGTAATTTTCTAAATGTAAATGAATGGAGTCCATGTAAAGTTGAGAGATGCTCTCTCTTCAACAGCCAGCTCAAAAGTGAGGGACAGCCGTGCTTCTCCTCCTTATATAGGGTGGCTTCTCCGAAAATATTCGGTCACGAAATCTTTTCTACAGAGGGACAGCCGTGCTTCTCCCCTGTATACAGACTCTGGCTGGAGCTGTCACGGAATAAAAATAAAGAGGTGGGCAATCTAACTGTAATTTATAATTATGGATTTTTTTTATATATTATTATTTATTTATTAATTTTTATTTTTTATTTTTAGGGTTACCGCCAATTAGGGTTAAATTTAGGGTTAGGTTTAGGCATAAAGCAAGACTGAGGTTGTGGTTAGGGTTAGGGTTAGGGTTAGGGTTAGGGTTAGGGTTGGGTTAGGTTTGGTTAGTTTAGTTCTCATGAGCCCAACTGTGGTTTTGGTGCACTGGGTTAGGGTTAGGGTTAGGGTTAGGGTTAGGGTTAGGGTTAGGGTTAGGGTTAGGTTTGGGTTGTTTAGTTCTCATGAGCCCAACTCAGGTTTGGGTGCACTGGCCTGGGGACGTGCAGTCCGTTGCTTACCCCCCATCTACCTGCAAATAAAAGGTGAGTATGATATTACATTTTAAAGCTTATGTTTGTAATAGCCACCATGAAGACCCCTATGACAGCTAGGGTTAGGGTTAGGGTTAGGGTTAGGGTTAGGGTTAGGGTTAGGGTTAGGGTTAGGGTTAGGGTTAGGGTTAGGTTTGAATCGTGTAGTTCTCATGAGCCCAATTTGGGTTTTGGTGCTCTGGCCTGGGGACGTGCGGTCCATTGTATAACCCCCGCCTCTCTGGAAATAAACAAATAAATTAAAAAATGTTTTTTAGGAGAAGCTTGCTGTTGACTCCATTTCATATTTGTGTGATGTTGGTATATATATATATTTTAATTATATCTATATGCCAGACACCCATATCCGTATGTACCAGACCACTCCTACTGCATATAATTTGTATACAGTTTACTATGTATCTCCTTCATACACCAAGTCAACAAGTACATGCATATGTATAGATAGGTCCATAAGTAGGATCCATTTAAAATAGTCTCCAGGGCAGAACAATGCACAATCAACACACATAGTGTCCAAATCCCAAATGGTTTGTTATTGGCAACATGTTTGTTCAATGTGTTCTCCTTTTATTCCAGGTGCAGTCCAGGGTATGTGTGGTGGAGGATGGATGAAGAGGACCTAATGTAGTTATGATGAAATTGTATTTTTGGTCCAATAAATTGTAAACCATGACCATGGTGTTAAGGTTATTTATGGTATTGATGTTAGGATTAATAATTGAAAAAGTTCAGAAGATGATTTGTATGTTACGTAATATTCTTTTATTCTCCATTATTATTTCCATTGCAGTATAGGTGCTGTGCAGCGGACTGTCGATCTGTGAAAGATAAAGTTATGGGTTATTTGTTGAAAAAAGACGTTCATTTAGACCATTCGGTGTGACGGTTTGAAGTTTCCTGATCCAGGTTCCCTCTGCTCTCTTCCTCTGACCAGGGGTCCAAGTTGGATTGCTTTCCAGGCCAAATATTAACAGTTTGTTGATGTGATGCATTTGGAAGTGTTGAACCAGTGGTGTGACTGCCTCGGCCTTCCTAATGCTATAGAGGTGTTGTATGAGTCTGACCTGTATGCTGTTGCCAGTTTCTCCCACATAAAGTTTGTGACATTGTGTGCATATAATGCAGTAGACCGTGTTGTTTGTGTTCTGTGTGAAGTGACCAAGGATGGGATATGTTTTTCTACTGTAAATGTTGGTCACTGAAACCGAGGGACAGAAATGGTTTATACGCGTCCGGGTCCGTCCTCCTCCCCCTGTTGCTGAAAAAAGTGATCTGGTAAGTATGTCCTTGAGATTATTGTTTTTGCGTGTGGCAGATATGATTTTATAATTGTCAAATAAGGTGCATGTGTTCTGTGTGTCCATAAAGTTATTTTTCCACTGTTGATGTAGAGGGATGTAGCTGTATGAAAAGGTAGTTATGAGGGGGAGGAGGAGGGGCTCCCGTGACACGGCCGTTCCGTTAGCCGGACAGTTCTCCCCCTGATGCAAACCTGCGGATGATTGAAGATTGATTAGGTCCAGGGGAGCAGGGTTAGAGCGAGTGGAAGCGAGAGCAGAGAGTGTGGAGTTTTTTATTTTCCTTAAGAACCGGGTGCTATATCCTCTCTGTTTTAAGGTGGAAAAAAGTGTGGTTATTGCTGCTTGTAGGTGAGTGTTTTCTGAACATATTCTATAAAACCTGATAATTTGTGACTTTACTATTCCTCTGTAGGTGTGTTTCGGGTGATAACTAGTTTTGTGAAGTAGCGCGTGTGTGTCGGTAGGTTTGAAGTAGACCTTGGTGAGTAGTTTTTTTCCGTTACTGTCCGGTTTTTGAAAATAAACAGTAGTGTCTAGGAAGTTGATGTGGCTGTCGCTGATTTCAAATTTGACTTTTATTGATGGATGGTGGCTGTTTAACGTATCTATGAAGTGTTGAAATGTGTCTATGCCATGAGGCCAAGCTCCGATGATGTCATCTAAATACCGCAGATAAAATGAAGGTTGAAGTGTGCATTTGGCAAGTGCTTCTCGCTCCCACTCGCTCATATAGATGTTTGCATACGCTGGTGCGTAGCGGTGTCCCATGGCCGTCCCCTGGACCTGTAAGTAATGTTTATCATTGAAAACAAAGTCATTGTTATTGAGGCATAGGGTAAGTAATTGTAAAATTTCTGTGTCGGGTCTCGAGCCATCAGGGTATTTGTTCATGACTGTACTAACCGCTCTCAGGCCCATCTCTGTATTTATGTTTGTGTATAGGCTATCTATATCGATGGTAAAGAGATGGGCCTGAGAGGGGATTTCCAGGTTGCGGATTACATCTAGAAAATGGTAAGTATCTTTTAGGTAACTGGGGTGTCTGTTGGAAAGGGGTCCCAAAAATGAATCGATGTACTTTGAGATGTTGTATGTGCAACTGTTGCAATCCGATACTATGGGTCTGCCTGGAGGAACCTGATGAGGGACCGTCCAAGTGCCCGGCTCCTTATGGATCTTGGGGAGAAGATAGAATTGCCTATGTCTAGGATCTGTAGGACCGCACAGGTAATCTCTCTGTTTAGCTTTTATGTATCCAGATGTATATAGGTTTTGCAAGATATTTTTAATTTGTATTTGTGTTGTATGCTGTATGCCTTTATCAATGAGTTTGTAATGTGCCGGGTTATTTAATTGTCTGTTTGCTTCTAATGTGTATTGTTGTTTGTCCAAAATAACGATCTTTGATCCTTTGTCTGCTGGTTTTATAATTATGTTTGTATTTTTAGTTAATGTGGTGATGGCATTCCTTTCTTCCATGGAGAGATTATCTGTGCGGTTCCCTATCTCTCCCCACCGGGCCATTACCTGGTGGTCCCTCCTGATCAAATCTTTAGTGGCTCTATGTAGTGTACTCCAGGCAGGTTCCCATGTGGATGGAGCTGTGAAAGGTAAGTATACTGTGGTTTTATCTTTAAAGTGATCTGTGAGTTTGAGTTTTTTATGATATGCAAATAAATCATTCCACAGGATTTCTGTGTTATTGGTTGTGGGTCTGGGAATGAATGTTAGACCCCTCTCCAACAGTTCCACTTGTGCTATGGATGGTGTGAATAAGGTCGACAGATTAAGGACATTGGCTCGAGACCCCCATGACAGATCGGTTGTTGCTGCAGCAGGTGAGTTGTTCTGAGATTGGTTATGCATCTGTGGGTTTGAAAGTGGATAAAAAGAGGTTAATAGTTTAAATCAACATTCAATTGTTTGCACCAGGAGGAGAAGATCCGACCAGCAGTCTCTGGAGTCCAGTGGATGTCGTCTGCCACCGTTTTGAACTGGTCTTGCGGTAGGGGTTTGAGATGTGCTTGACCGGAAATGAAGGTGTTAATTTCCTGTAAGTTGTTCTGTTGGTCCTGTGGGAGTCGTGAGGAAAAGTTAATTATGGGGATCCTAATTTCGGCATTAGGGAAGGCCGAGCGTGCCCTTTTCAGTAAAGCCCGTAATTGTTTTACAGATGTGTTTTTTGGGTCCTGATCCCTGTTGTTGATTCCCACCGACAGAATCAGCATTTTGGTGTGTGGATGTACTATTGTTTTATCCATAATCTGAGTGAAGTGGTAGAAGCTGGCCCCCGGGTAGCTGTCGGCCTGGATATGAGGATGATTGAACCTGGGTATTCTATTAATATTTGAATCTCCCAGTACAAGTATTTGTTTGTTCGAACTGAATGTCCAGTCCTCCAGCTTCTTATACTTTCTGGCTGAGTGGTAAGTGGGGTTAAGTTTTCTAATATTACTTTGTCTCCCTTCCGGGGACCTCTCTCCTCCGGGTAGTGCCTCCGATCGTATGGGGTCACGAGATAATGTAGGGGGGTCAGAATTTTGTACAGGGTTTGTCATTTTGACTCTCAGCCCTTGATTGTTCATCATTTTTGTCCCCCTTGTATATTCTGAGACCCCTTTTGACCGGGAGGACCTAACCGGATTCGAGGATCCCCCACCTTGTTCCGGTTGAGCCAGGGAGGTAAGTCTGTCCCCTATGCTGGAGGACTGGACATTATGATTGTGTTTGCTTTGCAATGTAAGTAACAATGGTATATCCTCGCCAGGCCGACCTCTGGTCCCGGGGTTTCCGTCCTTGGATGTGCCCTGGAGACGCTGCCTATTGGGAGAAGTTGGGAGAGAGAGTCCATTTGAACGTGTTATTGGAGTGGAGGTTGTACCAGGGCGAGGAGGAGAGGAAGAGCCGTGAACTCGGAAAGGGGGGACCGAGGAGGAAAGCCTCCTCCGTCTGTTGGTACAGTTCCCCCCCTCCCGGTCCAGGTAGGGTCCAGGGCTCCCGTCACCCTCAGATGGCGCCCCCCTAGGCCAGTCTGCTTTAGATTTATTGTTTAAATTTTGATCATGTAATGAGGCTTTTTGACGCTCCGGATTAGGAGTGTGCTTAAATTTGCTTTTTTTCTTTACATGTTTTGTACTGTCCTTATTGTGTGTAGCAGATTCTGGCTGAGGGCGCCCTCCTGAGGGGAGAACAGGGAACTCCTGGTCCCCAGACGGCATCGCTCTCTCCCCACCCTGGACCTGCAATCTGTTGGATAGAGAAGTTGCATCCACAGGTTGTGATAAGGAGCAGTTGGGAGAATTAGATGGTGAGTTATGGTTAGATAGGATAGAGGAAGAATGTTTCTCCTCCCCATGAGAAGGGGAGGATGATGAAATGTCAGATGCTGGAGTTGGGACCACTGAAAAGAGGAGATTGTGTGTTTTGGTTATAGTGTCCGGGTCCAATCTAGTACCAAATCGTCTCCTAGCCCAATTAGTTGCCACCCTAAAAGCTAGTTGGTTTCCCCGTATGTCTGTGAGTTCGGTAATGGTTTGCGTATAGTGTTGTTGCAGTATGTTCATGTTAGTTTCCATCCACTGTTCTGTGTTTTGTTTTACTCTTTCCTGTGTTGTTTCTGTTGGTGATGACGGTTTGATAAATTGTGTTAACCTGATAACCTGCCTTGTCATACCTGGTGGGAATTGTCCTGTTTCTAATGCTGTCTCTACTGTTTCTAGGTGGTGGACTGCTTGGAGGAGTTTGAAGTGATGCTTAGCTGCTGTTCTAGTCTGTGTGTCCAGTGCCTGTCTAATAGGTGATTCTGAAGTGTTGTGTGTCTGTGTTCTAGTGTGTGGTCTGATTGAGAGTCTCTCTCTACTTCTGCCCCTAGTGTGTGTGTGATGTGAGGGTCTGTGGTAGTCAGCTGTAGGCCTGTCTGTTCTCCCACGACCCCGTTCCCACCTAGGCCCGTCATGTCTGGCCCTATTGGCACCTGAGTGTGAGCCACCAACCTGATGCCACCTGCCGTGGTTTTGTCGCTCCTCTCGGTGGTATGGAGGCCTCCAGTCTGTTCCAGACCGTCCCGGGTAGTGGTGTCTTTGGTCCCTGGAAGACATTCTGGAGATGGTGTTAGCCGGAGTGAAGGCCAGGAGCGGCAGAAAAGGAAGGTGGTAAGTTCCAATAGTTCCCCAACCGACCCGGTGGAGGATGTAATGCCCGGGTCGGGGCTGTGGGCTAGGTGGCCCAGGTGGGGCTCTCTCGATATTTAAAACTTAACTTTTAATAGATAATTTAAAACCAACGAGGGTCGATCCAATTAAAAAAGTGTTAAAAACCAAAGTTTTAAAACACCGTTAAAATATGTACTAGGTGGAGACGGGGCTCCCTGACGTTTCGCACCTGTAGTGCTTCCTCAGAGGGAAAAATGTGTTCAAACAGTGTTAGGAGGGGATGGTGACCTGATAAAGAAGGAGATTCAAATCTCCCTCCAAATTCTGGCCACCATCCCCACTCTGATTGGCCCACAGCTGAGTGCCCGCCCATAGTCAAATGAGCCTATGTCAGGAGGGGGTGTGAGGGGGTTTTTTAGAGGGAAAGATAATGACAGGTAGAGAGTGAAAAGAGGGTGGGAGGGGTTATGGGAGAAGTCACAACCTGTGGAGGAGAATGATGTTATGGTAAATTAGTCATTAATACAGCATCTCCAGGGAGTGTTACAGGTTATGTTATGCTGATTCTCCCGGTGGGTCACGCAACTGCATGATGATGTTATTATTGAAAAAGTCTAGAAGAGAGAGCAGAGGGAAAACGGTATGTGGGCTGCACCTGTGGAAAATCAAATGATTGTTGAATCGTTATAGGTTTTGTTTTAGTTCTGCCCCGGAGAGTATAGACAGAAAGTTAGGGCACGTAATAATTGATTTTGTTAAAGATAAGCCACCAGAGTAGGTAATATCTGATGGGTTAGGTTTAGGCATATGGTGAGGTGGTTAAGTTAAGGATAGGTTACCAGGGTAGGTAATAAGCTGGTAAGTAGGTTTACACATGTGATAAAGTGGTTAGGTTTAGGATAGGTTACCAGAAAGGTGATAAGTTGGTGAATTAGGTAAGACATATGGTGGAGTGGTTAGGTTTAGGATAGATGACTAGGGTAGGTGGTAAGCTGGTAGGTTAGGTTTAGGCATGTGATGGAGTGATTATATTTGGGTTGGATTAACCAATTCTCCAGTTGTCTGGTTAGGTTTAGGTATATGTGAAGGGTTGAGTCAGAATAGGTTACAACATGACCTTGGTTAGGTTTAGGCATATGTGAATATATGTTGCAAAACAGGTCAGAGTAGATAATATGACTCTGGTTAGGTTTAGGTATGTGAATGGTTAAATTAAAGGTACAAAACCTGAGTAGGTTGTAACAGTGACTCTGGTTAGGTTTAGGCGTAGGATACATTCTCTATCTCTCAAGGAACTAAGAGTGAAGAAGACAACAGGAGAAGAAGGGAAAAACAACAGAACCAAACCGGATGATGGTAATCAATATATATTATATATAACATATATAAAAAGATGTTGTAATATATAATATATGTAAATTTACAGTATTGAAGATGAAGGGTTGGAAGACCCTCAGTGTTCTACTTATGTGACTGATAACAGCTAAGTGTTGTGCATGCATGTAAATACATATTGATGTACACATACATGCAGAACCCAAGCATCTAATCATCATCAGGTGAACATAGAGTTGGAAACAGGGCAGACGGAGGGGTGCAAGGGACCACACATCCCCGGCTCGGGCTAGGTTAGGTTTGAATCGTGTAGTTCTCATGAGCCCAATTTGGGTTTTGGTGCTCTGGCCTGGGGACGTGCGGTCCATTGTATAACCCCCGCCTCTCTGGAAATAAACAAATAAATTAAAAAATGTTTTTTAGGAGAAGCTTGCTGTTGACTCCATTTCATATTTGTGTGATGTTGGTATATATATATATTTTAATTATATCTATATGCCAGACACCCATATCCGTATGTACCAGACCACTCCTACTGCATATAATTTGTATACAGTTTACTATGTATCTCCTTCATACACCAAGTCAACAAGTACATGCATATGTATAGATAGGTCCATAAGTAGGATCCATTTAAAATAGTCTCCAGGGCAGAACAATGCACAATCAACACACATAGTGTCCAAATCCCAAATGGTTTGTTATTGGCAACATGTTTGTTCAATGTGTTCTCCTTTTATTCCAGGTGCAGTCCAGGGTATGTGTGGTGGAGGATGGATGAAGAGGACCTAATGTAGTTATGATGAAATTGTATTTTTGGTCCAATAAATTGTAAACCATGACCATGGTGTTAAGGTTATTTATGGTATTGATGTTAGGATTAATAATTGAAAAAGTTCAGAAGATGATTTGTATGTTACGTAATATTCTTTTATTCTCCATTATTATTTCCATTGCAGTATAGGTGCTGTGCAGCGGACTGTCGATCTGTGAAAGATAAAGTTATGGGTTATTTGTTGAAAAAAGACGTTCATTTAGACCATTCGGTGTGACGGTTTGAAGTTTCCTGATCCAGGTTCCCTCTGCTCTCTTCCTCTGACCAGGGGTCCAAGTTGGATTGCTTTCCAGGCCAAATATTAACAGTTTGTTGATGTGATGCATTTGGAAGTGTTGAACCAGTGGTGTGACTGCCTCGGCCTTCCTAATGCTATAGAGGTGTTGTATGAGTCTGACCTGTATGCTGTTGCCAGTTTCTCCCACATAAAGTTTGTGACATTGTGTGCATATAATGCAGTAGACCGTGTTGTTTGTGTTCTGTGTGAAGTGACCAAGGATGGGATATGTTTTTCTACTGTAAATGTTGGTCACTGAAACCGAGGGACAGAAATGGTTTATACGCGTCCGGGTCCGTCCTCCTCCCCCTGTTGCTGAAAAAAGTGATCTGGTAAGTATGTCCTTGAGATTATTGTTTTTGCGTGTGGCAGATATGATTTTATAATTGTCAAATAAGGTGCATGTGTTCTGTGTGTCCATAAAGTTATTTTTCCACTGTTGATGTAGAGGGATGTAGCTGTATGAAAAGGTAGTTATGAGGGGGAGGAGGAGGGGCTCCCGTGACACGGCCGTTCCGTTAGCCGGACAGTTCTCCCCCTGATGCAAACCTGCGGATGATTGAAGATTGATTAGGTCCAGGGGAGCAGGGTTAGAGCGAGTGGAAGCGAGAGCAGAGAGTGTGGAGTTTTTTATTTTCCTTAAGAACCGGGTGCTATATCCTCTCTGTTTTAAGGTGGAAAAAAGTGTGGTTATTGCTGCTTGTAGGTGAGTGTTTTCTGAACATATTCTATAAAACCTGATAATTTGTGACTTTACTATTCCTCTGTAGGTGTGTTTCGGGTGATAACTAGTTTTGTGAAGTAGCGCGTGTGTGTCGGTAGGTTTGAAGTAGACCTTGGTGAGTAGTTTTTTTCCGTTACTGTCCGGTTTTTGAAAATAAACAGTAGTGTCTAGGAAGTTGATGTGGCTGTCGCTGATTTCAAATTTGACTTTTATTGATGGATGGTGGCTGTTTAACGTATCTATGAAGTGTTGAAATGTGTCTATGCCATGAGGCCAAGCTCCGATGATGTCATCTAAATACCGCAGATAAAATGAAGGTTGAAGTGTGCATTTGGCAAGTGCTTCTCGCTCCCACTCGCTCATATAGATGTTTGCATACGCTGGTGCGTAGCGGTGTCCCATGGCCGTCCCCTGGACCTGTAAGTAATGTTTATCATTGAAAACAAAGTCATTGTTATTGAGGCATAGGGTAAGTAATTGTAAAATTTCTGTGTCGGGTCTCGAGCCATCAGGGTATTTGTTCATGACTGTACTAACCGCTCTCAGGCCCATCTCTGTATTTATGTTTGTGTATAGGCTATCTATATCGATGGTAAAGAGATGGGCCTGAGAGGGGATTTCCAGGTTGCGGATTACATCTAGAAAATGGTAAGTATCTTTTAGGTAACTGGGGTGTCTGTTGGAAAGGGGTCCCAAAAATGAATCGATGTACTTTGAGATGTTGTATGTGCAACTGTTGCAATCCGATACTATGGGTCTGCCTGGAGGAACCTGATGAGGGACCGTCCAAGTGCCCGGCTCCTTATGGATCTTGGGGAGAAGATAGAATTGCCTATGTCTAGGATCTGTAGGACCGCACAGGTAATCTCTCTGTTTAGCTTTTATGTATCCAGATGTATATAGGTTTTGCAAGATATTTTTAATTTGTATTTGTGTTGTATGCTGTATGCCTTTATCAATGAGTTTGTAATGTGCCGGGTTATTTAATTGTCTGTTTGCTTCTAATGTGTATTGTTGTTTGTCCAAAATAACGATCTTTGATCCTTTGTCTGCTGGTTTTATAATTATGTTTGTATTTTTAGTTAATGTGGTGATGGCATTCCTTTCTTCCATGGAGAGATTATCTGTGCGGTTCCCTATCTCTCCCCACCGGGCCATTACCTGGTGGTCCCTCCTGATCAAATCTTTAGTGGCTCTATGTAGTGTACTCCAGGCAGGTTCCCATGTGGATGGAGCTGTGAAAGGTAAGTATACTGTGGTTTTATCTTTAAAGTGATCTGTGAGTTTGAGTTTTTTATGATATGCAAATAAATCATTCCACAGGATTTCTGTGTTATTGGTTGTGGGTCTGGGAATGAATGTTAGACCCCTCTCCAACAGTTCCACTTGTGCTATGGATGGTGTGAATAAGGTCGACAGATTAAGGACATTGGCTCGAGACCCCCATGACAGATCGGTTGTTGCTGCAGCAGGTGAGTTGTTCTGAGATTGGTTATGCATCTGTGGGTTTGAAAGTGGATAAAAAGAGGTTAATAGTTTAAATCAACATTCAATTGTTTGCACCAGGAGGAGAAGATCCGACCAGCAGTCTCTGGAGTCCAGTGGATGTCGTCTGCCACCGTTTTGAACTGGTCTTGCGGTAGGGGTTTGAGATGTGCTTGACCGGAAATGAAGGTGTTAATTTCCTGTAAGTTGTTCTGTTGGTCCTGTGGGAGTCGTGAGGAAAAGTTAATTATGGGGATCCTAATTTCGGCATTAGGGAAGGCCGAGCGTGCCCTTTTCAGTAAAGCCCGTAATTGTTTTACAGATGTGTTTTTTGGGTCCTGATCCCTGTTGTTGATTCCCACCGACAGAATCAGCATTTTGGTGTGTGGATGTACTATTGTTTTATCCATAATCTGAGTGAAGTGGTAGAAGCTGGCCCCCGGGTAGCTGTCGGCCTGGATATGAGGATGATTGAACCTGGGTATTCTATTAATATTTGAATCTCCCAGTACAAGTATTTGTTTGTTCGAACTGAATGTCCAGTCCTCCAGCTTCTTATACTTTCTGGCTGAGTGGTAAGTGGGGTTAAGTTTTCTAATATTACTTTGTCTCCCTTCCGGGGACCTCTCTCCTCCGGGTAGTGCCTCCGATCGTATGGGGTCACGAGATAATGTAGGGGGGTCAGAATTTTGTACAGGGTTTGTCATTTTGACTCTCAGCCCTTGATTGTTCATCATTTTTGTCCCCCTTGTATATTCTGAGACCCCTTTTGACCGGGAGGACCTAACCGGATTCGAGGATCCCCCACCTTGTTCCGGTTGAGCCAGGGAGGTAAGTCTGTCCCCTATGCTGGAGGACTGGACATTATGATTGTGTTTGCTTTGCAATGTAAGTAACAATGGTATATCCTCGCCAGGCCGACCTCTGGTCCCGGGGTTTCCGTCCTTGGATGTGCCCTGGAGACGCTGCCTATTGGGAGAAGTTGGGAGAGAGAGTCCATTTGAACGTGTTATTGGAGTGGAGGTTGTACCAGGGCGAGGAGGAGAGGAAGAGCCGTGAACTCGGAAAGGGGGGACCGAGGAGGAAAGCCTCCTCCGTCTGTTGGTACAGTTCCCCCCCTCCCGGTCCAGGTAGGGTCCAGGGCTCCCGTCACCCTCAGATGGCGCCCCCCTAGGCCAGTCTGCTTTAGATTTATTGTTTAAATTTTGATCATGTAATGAGGCTTTTTGACGCTCCGGATTAGGAGTGTGCTTAAATTTGCTTTTTTTCTTTACATGTTTTGTACTGTCCTTATTGTGTGTAGCAGATTCTGGCTGAGGGCGCCCTCCTGAGGGGAGAACAGGGAACTCCTGGTCCCCAGACGGCATCGCTCTCTCCCCACCCTGGACCTGCAATCTGTTGGATAGAGAAGTTGCATCCACAGGTTGTGATAAGGAGCAGTTGGGAGAATTAGATGGTGAGTTATGGTTAGATAGGATAGAGGAAGAATGTTTCTCCTCCCCATGAGAAGGGGAGGATGATGAAATGTCAGATGCTGGAGTTGGGACCACTGAAAAGAGGAGATTGTGTGTTTTGGTTATAGTGTCCGGGTCCAATCTAGTACCAAATCGTCTCCTAGCCCAATTAGTTGCCACCCTAAAAGCTAGTTGGTTTCCCCGTATGTCTGTGAGTTCGGTAATGGTTTGCGTATAGTGTTGTTGCAGTATGTTCATGTTAGTTTCCATCCACTGTTCTGTGTTTTGTTTTACTCTTTCCTGTGTTGTTTCTGTTGGTGATGACGGTTTGATAAATTGTGTTAACCTGATAACCTGCCTTGTCATACCTGGTGGGAATTGTCCTGTTTCTAATGCTGTCTCTACTGTTTCTAGGTGGTGGACTGCTTGGAGGAGTTTGAAGTGATGCTTAGCTGCTGTTCTAGTCTGTGTGTCCAGTGCCTGTCTAATAGGTGATTCTGAAGTGTTGTGTGTCTGTGTTCTAGTGTGTGGTCTGATTGAGAGTCTCTCTCTACTTCTGCCCCTAGTGTGTGTGTGATGTGAGGGTCTGTGGTAGTCAGCTGTAGGCCTGTCTGTTCTCCCACGACCCCGTTCCCACCTAGGCCCGTCATGTCTGGCCCTATTGGCACCTGAGTGTGAGCCACCAACCTGATGCCACCTGCCGTGGTTTTGTCGCTCCTCTCGGTGGTATGGAGGCCTCCAGTCTGTTCCAGACCGTCCCGGGTAGTGGTGTCTTTGGTCCCTGGAAGACATTCTGGAGATGGTGTTAGCCGGAGTGAAGGCCAGGAGCGGCAGAAAAGGAAGGTGGTAAGTTCCAATAGTTCCCCAACCGACCCGGTGGAGGATGTAATGCCCGGGTCGGGGCTGTGGGCTAGGTGGCCCAGGTGGGGCTCTCTCGATATTTAAAACTTAACTTTTAATAGATAATTTAAAACCAACGAGGGTCGATCCAATTAAAAAAGTGTTAAAAACCAAAGTTTTAAAACACCGTTAAAATATGTACTAGGTGGAGACGGGGCTCCCTGACGTTTCGCACCTGTAGTGCTTCCTCAGAGGGAAAAATGTGTTCAAACAGTGTTAGGAGGGGATGGTGACCTGATAAAGAAGGAGATTCAAATCTCCCTCCAAATTCTGGCCACCATCCCCACTCTGATTGGCCCACAGCTGAGTGCCCGCCCATAGTCAAATGAGCCTATGTCAGGAGGGGGTGTGAGGGGGTTTTTTAGAGGGAAAGATAATGACAGGTAGAGAGTGAAAAGAGGGTGGGAGGGGTTATGGGAGAAGTCACAACCTGTGGAGGAGAATGATGTTATGGTAAATTAGTCATTAATACAGCATCTCCAGGGAGTGTTACAGGTTATGTTATGCTGATTCTCCCGGTGGGTCACGCAACTGCATGATGATGTTATTATTGAAAAAGTCTAGAAGAGAGAGCAGAGGGAAAACGGTATGTGGGCTGCACCTGTGGAAAATCAAATGATTGTTGAATCGTTATAGGTTTTGTTTTAGTTCTGCCCCGGAGAGTATAGACAGAAAGTTAGGGCACGTAATAATTGATTTTGTTAAAGATAAGCCACCAGAGTAGGTAATATCTGATGGGTTAGGTTTAGGCATATGGTGAGGTGGTTAAGTTAAGGATAGGTTACCAGGGTAGGTAATAAGCTGGTAAGTAGGTTTACACATGTGATAAAGTGGTTAGGTTTAGGATAGGTTACCAGAAAGGTGATAAGTTGGTGAATTAGGTAAGACATATGGTGGAGTGGTTAGGTTTAGGATAGATGACTAGGGTAGGTGGTAAGCTGGTAGGTTAGGTTTAGGCATGTGATGGAGTGATTATATTTGGGTTGGATTAACCAATTCTCCAGTTGTCTGGTTAGGTTTAGGTATATGTGAAGGGTTGAGTCAGAATAGGTTACAACATGACCTTGGTTAGGTTTAGGCATATGTGAATATATGTTGCAAAACAGGTCAGAGTAGATAATATGACTCTGGTTAGGTTTAGGTATGTGAATGGTTAAATTAAAGGTACAAAACCTGAGTAGGTTGTAACAGTGACTCTGGTTAGGTTTAGGCGTAGGATACATTCTCTATCTCTCAAGGAACTAAGAGTGAAGAAGACAACAGGAGAAGAAGGGAAAAACAACAGAACCAAACCGGATGATGGTAATCAATATATATTATATATAACATATATAAAAAGATGTTGTAATATATAATATATGTAAATTTACAGTATTGAAGATGAAGGGTTGGAAGACCCTCAGTGTTCTACTTATGTGACTGATAACAGCTAAGTGTTGTGCATGCATGTAAATACATATTGATGTACACATACATGCAGAACCCAAGCATCTAATCATCATCAGGTGAACATAGAGTTGGAAACAGGGCAGACGGAGGGGTGCAAGGGACCACACATCCCCGGCTCGGGCTAGGTTAGGTTTGAATCGTGTAGTTCTCATGAGCCCAATTTGGGTTTTGGTGCTCTGGCCTGGGGACGTGCGGTCCATTGTATAACCCCCGCCTCTCTGGAAATAAACAAATAAATTAAAAAATGTTTTTTAGGAGAAGCTTGCTGTTGACTCCATTTCATATTTGTGTGATGTTGGTATATATATATATTTTAATTATATCTATATGCCAGACACCCATATCCGTATGTACCAGACCACTCCTACTGCATATAATTTGTATACAGTTTACTATGTATCTCCTTCATACACCAAGTCAACAAGTACATGCATATGTATAGATAGGTCCATAAGTAGGATCCATTTAAAATAGTCTCCAGGGCAGAACAATGCACAATCAACACACATAGTGTCCAAATCCCAAATGGTTTGTTATTGGCAACATGTTTGTTCAATGTGTTCTCCTTTTATTCCAGGTGCAGTCCAGGGTATGTGTGGTGGAGGATGGATGAAGAGGACCTAATGTAGTTATGATGAAATTGTATTTTTGGTCCAATAAATTGTAA
>NC_070594.1:162500-168583 GCF_027409825.1 Scomber japonicus | reverse complement strand
GTCCCAGTGGATCCCAGTGGGTGCCAGTGGATCCAAGTAGATCCCAGTGGGTCCCAGTAGATCCCAGTAGGTCCCAGTGGATCCCAGTGGGTGCCAGTGGATCCAAGTAGATCCCAGTGGGTCCCAGTAGATTACAGTAGATCCCAGTAGGTCCCAGTGGATTACAGTAGGTCCCAGTGGATCCCAGTAGGTCCCAGTGGATTACAGTGGGTCCCAGTGGATCCCAGTAGGTCCCAGTGGATCCCAATAGATCCCAGTGGATCCCAGTAGGTCCCAGTGGATCCCAATAGATCCCAGTGGATCCCAGTGGATCCCAGCATCCCCTCTCTGTCTGCAGGTTGACAGAGTTCGAGGACACGCCCACCAGTCAGCTGACCATCGATGAGTTCATGAGAGTGGATCTAGAGCAGGAATGTGATCCCCCGTCCTTCACAGCCAATCAGCACAAGACCAGGATGATCCAGGTACGCTCTGATTGGCTCACAGGTACAGGCCTGTCTCTGATTGGCCCATCAAATCACAATTAACCAATCATTTCCATCTTTACTTCCTCCGCAGCTGGAACAAGAGCTGAGCAGGAAGCTGAACGAGGTCGAAGGTCGGTTCTCCCGGTTCTATCAGAGCACTAAGGAACCCTTTAGGACCCTTCAGAGGGGACCAGAGGAACCCTTTAGAACCCTTCAGAGGGGACTTATAGGAACCCTGTAGGACCCTTCAGAGGGGACCAGAGGAACCCTTTAGAACCCTTCAGAGGGGACCAGAGGAACCCTTTAGAACCCTTCAGAGGGGACTTATAGGAACCTTTTAGAACCCTTCAGAGGGGACCAGAGGAACCCTTTAGAACCCTTCAGAGGGGACCAGAGGAACCCTTTAGAACCCTTCAGAGGGGACCAGAGGAACCCTTTAGGACCCTTCAGAGGGGACCAGGGGAACCCTTTAGGACCCTTCAGAGGGGACCAGAGGAACCCTTTAGAACCCTTCAGAGGGGACTTATAGGAACCCTTTAGGACCCTTCAGAGGGGACCAGAGGAACCTTTTAGAACCCTTCAGAGGGGACCAGAGGAACCCTTTAGAACCCTTCAGACGGGACCAGAGGAACCCTTTAGAACCCTTCAGAGGGGACTTATAGGAACCCTTTAGAACCCTTCAGAGGGGACCAGAGGAACCTTTTAGGACCCTTCAGAGGGGACTTATAGGAACCCTTTAGAACCCTTCAGAGGGGACCAGAGGAACCTTTTAGGACCCTTCAGAGGGGACTTATAGGAACCCTTTAGGACCCTTCAGAGGGGACCAGAGGAACCCTTTAGAACCCTTCAGACGGGACCAGAGGAACCCTTTAGAACCCTTCAGAGGGGACTTATAGGAACCCTTTAGAACCCTTCAGAGGGGACCAGAGGAACCTTTTAGGACCCTTCAGAGGGGACTTATAGGAACCCTTTAGAACCCTTCAGAGGGGACCAGAGGAACCTTTTAGGACCCTTCAGAGGGGACTTATAGGAACCCTTTAGGACCCTTCAGAGGGGACCAGAGGAACCCTTTAGAACCCTTCAGAGGGTACCAGAGGAACCCTTTAGAACCCTTCAGAGGGGACCAGAGGAACCCTTTAGGACCCTTCAGAGGGGACCAGGGGAACCCTTTAGGACCCTTCAGAGGGGACCAGAGGAACCCTTTAGAACCCTTCAGAGGGGACCAGGGGAACCCTTTAGGACCCTTCAGAGGGGACCAGAGGAACCCTTTAGAACCCTTCAGAGGGGACTTATAGGAACCCTTTAGAACCCTTCAGAAGGGACTTATAGGAACCCTTTAGGACCCTTCAGAGGGGACCAGAGGAACCTTTTAGAACCCTTCAGAGGGGACCAGAGGAACCCTTTAGGACCCTTCAGAGGGGACCAGAGGAACCTTTTAGGACCCTTCAGAGGGGACCAGAGGAACCTTTTAGAACCCTTCAGAGGGGACCAGAGGAACCCTTTAGAACCCTTCAGACGGGACCAGAGGAACCCTTTAGGACCCTTCAGAGGGGACCAGAGGAACCCTTTAGAACCCTTCAGAGGGGACTTAAAGGAACTCTTTAGGACCCTTCAGAGGGGACTTATAGGAACCCTTTAGAACCCTTCAGAGGGGACCAGAGGAACCTTTTAGGACCCTTCAGAGGGGACTTATAGGAACCCTTTAGGACCCTTCAGAGGGGACCAGAGGAACCCTTTAGGACCTTTCAGAGGCGACTTAAAGGAACCCTTTAGGACCCTTCAGAGGGGACTTAAAGGAACCCTTTAGGACCCTTATGAGGGCACTTCAAGGAACCCTGTGATGTCATGTTCTCGTACCCTAACCCTGTGATGTCATGTTCTCGTACCCTAACCCTGTGATGTCATACCCTAACCCTGTGATGTCATACCCTAACCCTGTGATGTCATACCCTAACCCTGTGATGTCATACCCTAACCCTGTGATGTCATACCATAACCCTGTGATGTCATGCTCAGGGGAGATCAGCTGTTATCAGGATGAGATCGAGACGGAGCTGGAGAAGAGCCGACCCAAGCTGAGAGGAATCTACGCTGCGTACACCAAAGAAATCGGTTTGTTCAAAGTCACTTTTACTTTTTCCAGGTTTCACAGAAACACTGGCAGGCGTTGAGCTCTTCCTGACCTTTGACCTCTTATTTTCAGACCCTCAGGACGAGGAGTGCGTGACCTCTGAACCCGACGAGGTGGAGGTGGAAGACGACGAGCTCCAGGCCGCCACCGAACACCTGACTCAAGACTTCCTGTGTCATGTAATCCAGGAGGAGGAGGCGCGAGGCAAAAAGACTGACGATGTCGTCAGTGAGAAGGAGGCGCAGCCGGAGGGGGAGGGGCCTCCTCGCCAGCCCCCCCCCCTGGCTGTCATTCTGGGGACGTTGCCCAGGGCAACCAGCCTGGGCCTCCAGCAGAACCTCAGCACCTTCAGCAAGCTAGAAACAGACGGCCAAGACGGTGAGAACAGAAACCCTTCAGTGACATCATCATGACATCATCATGACATCATCATGACATCATCATGACAACATCATGACAACACAGGTTGACACAGATGATGGTCTGAGAGAGAATAATAATATAATTAATAATAATATAATAATAATACTAGTTAAATGCTGATTAAAGTCTCCGTAACAGGAAGTGATGTCACTAAGGTCAGACTGTTATTTTCCAGATGAGCCGTCTGAGAGCGGAGATCTGGATCTGGACGGCATCGATGATCAGGAGATCGAGAAGGTCCGTTTACTCATCATCAGCTGATTGTTCTACATGTTCTGTGTGTTGATCAGCTGATTGTTCTACGTGTTGATCAGCTGATTGTTCTACATGTTCTGTGTGTTGATCAGCTGATTGTTCTACGTGTTGATCAGCTGATTGTTCTACATGTTCTGTGTGTTGATCAGCTGATTGTTCTACGTGTTGATCAGCTGATTGTTCTACATGTTGATCAGCTGATTGTTCTACGTGTTGATCAGCTGATTGTTCTACATGTCGATCAGCTGATTGTTCTACGTGTCGATCAGCTGATTGTTCTACATGTCGATCAGCTGATTGTTCTACGTGTTGATCAGCTGATTGTTCTACATGTTCTGTGTGTTGATCAGCTGATTGTTCTACATGTTCTGTGTGTTGATCAGCTGATTGTTCTACGTGTTGATCAGCTGATTGTTCTACATGTTCTGCATGTTGATCAGCTGATTGTTCTACGTGTTGATCAGCTGATTGTTCTACGTGTTGATCAGCTGATTGTTCTGAGTGTTGATCAGCTGATTGTTCTGCATGTTCTACATGTTGATCAGCTGATTGTTCTACGTGTTGATCAGCTGATTGTTCTACGTGTTGATCAGCTGATTGTTCTGAGTGTTGATCAGCTGATTGTTCTACGTGTTGATCAGCTGATTGTTCTGAGTGTTGATCAGCTGATTGTTCTACGTGTTGATCAGCTGATTGTTCTACGTGTTGATCAGCTGATTGTTCTACGTGTTGATCAGCTGATTGTTCTACGTGTTGATCAGCTGATTGTTCTGAGTGTTGATCAGCTGATTGTTCTACATGTTCTGCATGTTGATCAGCTGATTGTTCTACATGTTCTACATGTTGATCAGCTGATTGTTCTACATGTTCTGCATGTTGATCAGCTGATTGTTCTACATGTTGATCAGCTGATTGTTCTACATGTTCTGCATGTTGATCAGCTGATTGTTCTACATGTTCTGCATGTTGATCAGCTGATTGTTCTACATGTTCTGCATGTTGATCAGCTGATTGTTCTACATGTTCTACATGTTCTACATGTTGATCAGCTGATTGTTCTACATGTTCTGCATGTTGATCAGCTGATTGTTCTACATGTTCTGCATGTTGATCAGCTGATTGTTCTACATGTTCTGCAGTACATCCTGAACGACACCGAGGTTCAGCTGAAGACGGAGCTGTGGATGCAACAGAACCAGGAATACCTGAAGGAGCAGAGCGGTCAGTCACATCATTACATCATCACATCATTACATCATCACATCATCACATCATTACATCATCACATCATTACATCATCACATCATTACATCATCACGTCATTACATCATCACATCATTACATCATTACATCATCACGTCATTACATCATCACATCATCACATCATTACATCATTACATCATTACATCATTACATCATCACATCACATCATTACATCATTACATCATTACATCATCACATCATTACATCATTACATCATCACATCATTACATCATCACATCATTACATCATTACATCATCACATCATTACATCATTACATCATTACATCATCACATCACATCACATCATTACATCATCACATCATTACATCATCACATCATTACATCATCACATCATTACATCATTACATCATCACATCATCACATCATTACATCATTACGTCATTACATCATCACATCATTACATCATTACATCATCACATCATTACATCATCACATCATTACATCATTACATCATCACATCATTACATCATCACATTATTACATCATCACGTCATTACATCATCACATCATTACATCATCACATCATTACATCATCACATCATTACATCATCACATCATTACATCATCACATCATTACATCATTACATCATCACATCATCACATCATTACATCATTACATCATTACGTCATTACATCATCACATCATTACATCATTACATCATCACATCATTACATCATCACATCATTACATCATTACATCATCACATCACATCATTACATCATCACATCATCACATCATTACATCATCACATCATTACATCATTACATCATCACATCATTACATCATTACATCATCACATCATCACATCATTACATCATCACATCATTACATCATCACATCATTACATCATCAAGTCATTACATCATCACATCATCACATCATTACATCATCACATCATTACATCATCACATCATCACATCATCACATCATTACATCATCACATCATTACATCATCACATCATTACATCATCACATCATCACGTCATTACATCATCACATCATTACATCATTACATCATCACATCATCACATCATCACATCATCACGTCATTACATCATCACATCATCACATCATCACATCATTACATCATCACATCATCACGTCATTACATCATCACATCATCACATCATCACATCATTACATTATTACATCATTACATCATCACATCATCACATCATCACATCATTACATCATCACATCATCACATCATTACATCATTACATCATCACATCATTACATCATTACATCATTACATCATCACATCATCACATCATCACATCATCACATCATTACATCATTACATCATCACATCATCACATCATTACATCATTACATCATCACATCATTACATCACATCATTACATCATTACATCATCACATCATTACATCATCACATCATTACATCATTACATCACATCATTACATCATCACATCATCACATCATTACATCATTACATCATCACGTCATCACATCATTACATCATCACATCATCACATCATTACATCATTACATCATCACATC
>NC_070594.1:90000-150000 GCF_027409825.1 Scomber japonicus | reverse complement strand
TCATCTATACTGTCATCATCTATACTGTCATCTATACTGTCATCATCTATACTGTCATCATCTATACTGTCATCTATACTGTCATCATCTATACTGTCATCTATACTGTCATCATCTATACTGTCATCTATACTGTCATCTATACTGTCATCTATACTGTCATCTATACTGTCATCATCTATACTGTCATCTATACTGTCATCTATACTGTCGTCATCTATACTGTCATCATCTATACTGTCATCATCTATACTGTCATCATCTATACTGTCATCATCTATACTGTCATCATCTATACTGTCATCTATACTGTCATCATCTATACTGTCATCATCTATACTGTCATTATCTATACTGTCATCATCTATACTGTCATCATCTATACTGTCATCTATACTGTCATCATCTATACTGTCATCATCTATACTGTCATCTATACTGTCATCTATACTGTCGTCATCTATACTGTCATCATCTATACTGTCATCATCTATACTGTCATCTATACTGTCATCATCTATACTGTCATCTATACTGTCATCATCTATACTGTCATCATCTATACTGTCATCTATACTGTCGTCATCTATACTGTCATCATCTATACTGTCATCATCTATACTGTCATCATCTATACTGTCATCATCTATACTGTCATCATCTATACTGTCATCTATACTGTCATCATCTATACTGTCATCATCTATACTGTCATTATCTATACTGTCATCATCTATACTGTCATCATCTATACTGTCATCTATACTGTCATCATCTATACTGTCATCATCTATACTGTCATCTATACTGTCATCTATACTGTCGTCATCTATACTGTCATCATCTATACTGTCATCATCTATACTGTCATCTATACTGTCATCATCTATACTGTCATCATCTATACTGTCATCATCTATACTGTCATCTATACTGTCATCTATACTGTCATCATCTATACTGTCATCTATACTGTCATCTATACTGTCATCATCTATACTGTCATCATCTATACTGTCATCATCTATACTGTCATCATCTATACTGTCGTCATCTATACTGTCATCATCTATACTGTCATCTATACTGTCATCATCTATACTGTCATCATCTATACTGTCATCATCTATACTGTCATCTATACTGTCATCATCTATACTGTCATCTATACTGTCATCTATACTGTAATCATCTATACTGTCATCATCTATACTGTCATCTATACTGTCATCTATACTGTCATCATCTATACTGTCATCATCTATACTGTCATCTATACTGTCATCATCTATACTGTCATCATCTATACTGTCATCTATACTGTCATCTATACTGTCATCATCTATACTGTCATCATCTATACTGTCATCTATACTGTCATCATCTATACTGTCATCATCTATACTGTCATCATCTATACTGTCATCTATACTGTCATCATCTATACTGTCATCTATACTGTCATCTATACTGTAATCATCTATACTGTCATCATCTATACTGTCATCTATACTGTCATCATCTATACTGTCATCTATACTGTCATCTATACTGTAATCATCTATACTGTCATCATCTATACTGTCATCTATACTGTCATCATCTATACTGTAATCATCTATACTGTCATCTATACTGTCATCATCTATACTGTCATCTATACTGTCATCATCTATACTGTCATCATCTATACTGTCATCTATACTGTAATCATCTATACTGTCATCATCTATACTGTCATCATCTATACTGTCATCATCTATACTGTCATCTATACTGTCATAATCTATACTGTCATCATCTATACTGTCATCATCTATACTGTCATCTATACTGTCATCATCTATACTGTCATCTATACTGTCATCTATACTGTCATCATCTATACTGTAATCATCTATACTGTCATCTATACTGTCATCATCTATACTGTCATCTATACTGTCATCATCTATACTGTCATCATCTATACTGTCATCTATACTGTCATCATCTATACTGTCATCATCTATACTGTCATCATCTATACTGTCATCTATACTGTCATCTATACTGTCATCATCTATACTGTCATCATCTATACTGTCATCATCTATACTGTCATCATCTATACTGTCATCTATACTGTCATCATCTATACTGTCATCATCTATACTGTCATCATGTATACTGTCATCTATACTGTCATCTATACTGTCATCATCTATACTGTCATCTATACTGTCATCTATACTGTCATCATCTATACTGTCATCATCTATACTGTCATCTATACTGTCATCATCTATACTGTCATCATCTATACTGTCATCATCTATACTGTCATCTATACTGTCATCTATACTGTCATCATCTATACTGTCATCATCTATACTGTCATCTATACTGTCATCATCTATACTGTCATCATCTATACTGTCATCTATACTGTCATCATCTATACTGTCATCTATACTGTCATCTATACTGTCATCTATACTGTCATCATCTATACTGTCATCATCTATACTGTCATCATCTATACTGTCATCATCTATACTGTCATCTATACTGTCATCATCTATACTGTCATCTATACTGTCATCATCTATACTGTCGTCATCTATACTGTCATCATCTATACTGTCGTCATCTATACTGTCATCATCTATACTGTCATCATCTATACTGTCATCTATACTGTCATCTATACTGTCATCATCTATACTGTCGTCATCTATACTGTCATCATCTATACTGTCATCATCTATACTGTCATCATCTATACTGTCATCATCTATACTGTCATCATCTATACTGTCATCATCTATACTGTCATCTATACTGTCATCTATACTGTCATCATCTATACTGTCATCTATACTGTCATCTATACTGTCATCATCTATACTGTCATCATCTATACTGTCATCATCTATACTGTCATCATCTATACTGTCATCTATACTGTCATCTATACTGTCATCATCTATACTGTCATCATCTATACTGTCATCATCTATACTGTCATCTATACTGTCATCTATACTGTCATCATCTATACTGTCATCATCTATACTGTCATCATCTATACTGTCATCTATACTGTCATCTATACTGTCATCATCTATACTGTCATCATCTATACTGTCATCTATACTGTCATCATCTATACTGTCATCTATACTGTCATCATCTATACTGTCATCTATACTGTCATCATCTATACTGTCATCATCTATACTGTCATCATCTATACTGTCATCATCTATACTGTCGTCATCTATACTGTCATCTATACTGTCATCATCTATACTGTCATCATCTATACTGTCATCTATACTGTCATCATCTATACTGTCATCTATACTGTCATCATCTATACTGTCATCATCTATACTGTCATCATCTATACTGTCATCATCTATACTGTCATCTATACTGTCATCATCTATACTGTCATCATCTATACTGTCATCTATACTGTCATCATCTATACTGTCATCATCTATACTGTCATCATCTATACTGTCATCTATACGGTCATCATCTATACTGTCATCTATACTGTCATCATCTATACTGTCATCTATACTGTCATCTATACTGTCATCATCTATACTGTCATCTATACTGTCATCTATACTGTCATCATCTATACTGTCATCTATACTGTCATCATCTATACTGTCATCATCTATACTGTCATCTATACTGTCATCATCTATACTGTCGTCATGTATAGGGTCATGTATAGGGTCATGTATAGGGTCATCTATAGGGTCATGTATAGGGTCATGTATAGGGTCATGTATAGGGCCATGTATAGGGTCATGTATAGGGTCATCTATAGGGTCATGTATAGGGTCATCTATAGGGTCATCTATAGGGTCATGTATAGGGTCATCTATAGGGTCATCTATAGGGTCATGTATAGGGTCATGTATTGGGTCATGTATAGGGTCATCTATAGGGTCATGTATAGGGTCATCTATAGGGTCGTCTATAGGGTCATGTATAGGGTCATGTATAGGGTCATCTATAGGGTCATCTATAGGGTCATGTATAGGGTCATCTATAGGGTCATGTATAGGGTCATGTATAGGGTCATGTATAGGGTCATCTATAGGGTCATGTATAGGGTCATGTATAGGGTCATGTATAGGGTCATGTATAGGGTCATCTATAGGGTCATGTATAGGGTCATGTATACTGTCATGTATAGGGTCATGTATAGGGTCATCATCTATAGGGTCATGTATACTGTCATGTATAGGGTCATCTATAGGGTCATGTATAGGGTCATCTATAGGGTCATGTATAGGGTCATGTATAGGGTCATCTATAGGGTCATGTATAGGGTCATGTATAGGGTCATCTATAGGGTCATCTATAGGGTCATGTATAGGGTCATGTATAGGGCCATCTATAGGGTCATCTATAGGGTCATGTATAGGGTCATCTATAGGGTCATGTATACTGTCATGTATAGGGTCATCTATAGGGTCATCTATAGGGTCATGTATAGGGTCATGTATAGGGTCATGTATAGGGCCATGTATAGGGTCATGTATAGGGTCATCTATAGGGTCATCTATAGGGTCATGTATAGGGCCATCTATAGGGTCATGTATAGGGCCATCTATAGGGTCATCTATAGGGTCATGTATAGGGTCATCTATAGGGTCATGTATAGGGTCATCTATACTGTCATGTATAGGGTCATGTATAGGGCCATCTATAGGGTCATCTATAGGGTCATGTATAGGGTCATGTATAGGGTCATGTATAGGGTCATCTATAGGGTCATGTATAGGGTCATGTATAGGGTCATCTATAGGGTCATGTATAGGGTCATCTATAGGGTCATGTATAGGGTCATGTATAGGGTCATGTATAGGGTCATCTATAGGGTCATGTATAGGGTCATCTATAGGGTCATGTATAGGGTCATCATCTATAGGGTCATGTATACTGTCATGTATAGGGTCATGTATAGGGTCATGTATAGGGTCATCTATAGGGTCATCTATAGGGTCATCTATAGGGTCATCTATAATGTCATGTATAGGGTCATCTATAGGGTCATGTATAGGGTCATCTATAGGGTCATCTATACTGTCATGTATAGGGTCATCTATAGGGTCATCTATAGGGTCATGTATAGGGTCATGTATAGGGTCATGTATAGGGTCATGTATAGGGTCATCTATAGGGTCATCTATAGGGTCATGTATACGGTCATCTATAGGGTCATCTATAGGGTCATCTATAGGGTCATGTATAGGGTCATCTATAGGGTCATGTATAGGGTCATCTATAGGGTCATCTATAGGGTCATCTATAGGGTCATGTATAGGGTCATGTATAGGGTCATCTATAGGGTCATGTATATGGTCATCTATAGGGTCATCTATAGGGTCATATATAGGGTCATGTATAGGGTCATCTATAGGGTCATGTATACATGTGGGACCCACGTCGAGATCTTCCAGGTCGTTCTCGTCGGACAGGTTGGACACGTCGATGTTTCCTCTGAACTTCACGCCTCTGCTCGACGTTCCTGTTGACGGGACACAGTCAGCTACAAAGCACCAGAGAAGAAGAGCACCTGTGTGATGTCATCAGTGACATCACAGTGATTTCAGTGACATCACACTGACCCAGCCAGCCGGCTCTCAGCTGCCACTCATAGAAGAAGAAGAGTTTTCCTTTGCGGTTGTTGATGGAAGCTTCTCCCTCCAGTTTGGAGACGTCGGTCAGCTGACACACGCCCTCCGACCCCTCGACCCGAACCTCCAGCAGCAGCTGCCGGAGCCGCTCGGACGACCAGCTGCTGACATCACGCTCCGTCCTGACACACACACAGACACACACACACACACACAGAGACACACACACAGACACACACACACACACACAGAGACACACACACACACACACACAGACACACACACACACACACACACACACACACACACACAGACACAGAGACACACACACACACACACACACACACACACAGACAGACAGACACACACACACACACACACACACACACACACACACAGAGACACACACACACACACACACACACACACACACACACACAGACACAGAGACACACACACACACACACACACACACACAGACACACAGACACACACACACACACACACACACACACACACACACACACACACACACACACACACAGAGTTGATTCCTATAGTAGTATATATTAGGGTTAATATTAATAAACAGACCAGGTTAGGGTTAGTAGTATAATAGTAGTATAATAGTAGTATTACTGTAGTATTTAGGGTTAGGGTTAGTAGTATAATAGTAGTATTACTGTAGTATTTAGGGTTGGTAGTATAATAGTAGTATAATAGTAGTATAATAGTAGTATTTAGGGTTAGGGTTAGTAGTATAATAGTAGTATTTAGGGTTAGGGTTAGTAGTATAATAGTAGTATAATAGTAGTATAATAGTAGTATTACTGTAGTATTTAGGGTTAGTAGTATAATAGTAGTATTACTGTAGTACCAATGCCAGTTGTTGACGTTGGTAGCGTCGGCTCTCTGCTCCACAATCCACCGAGGGTCTCCTTCCCCCCACTTAGCCATCAATACCTTAACCCTGATATACCTAACCCTACTAATACTACTATACTACTATACTACTACTAACCCTGCTATACCTACCCCTACTATACTACTATACTACTACTACTAACCCTAACCCTACTAATACTACTACTATACTACTATACTACTACTATACTACTATACTACTAACCCTACTATACTACTATACTACTACTATACTACTATACTACTACTATACTACTAACCCTACTATACTACTATACTACTACTATACTACTATACTACTACTATACTACTACTACTAACCCTAACCCTGCTATACCTACCCCTACTAATACTACTACTATACTACTATACTACTACTAACCCTACTAATACTACTACTATACTACTATACTACTATACTACTAACCCTACTAATACTACTACTAACCCTAACCCTACTATACTACTAACTAGTACTTCTGTCCCGTGTACTGCAGTAGTACTTCTGTCCCGTGTAGTACTTCTGTCCCGTGTAGTACTTCTGTCCCGTGTAGTACTTCTGTCCCGTGTGCTGCAGTAGTACTTCTGTCCCGTGTAGTACTTCTGTCCCGTGTAGTACTTCTGTCCCGTGTACTGCTGTAGTACTTCTGTCCCGTGTACTGCTGTAGTACTTCTGTCCCATGTACTGCAGTAGTACTTCTGTCCCGTGTACTGCTGTAGTACTTCTGTCCCGTGTACTGCAGTAGTACTTCTGTCCCGTGTAGTACTTCTGTCCCGTGTAGTACTTCTGTCCCGTGTACTGCTGTAGTACTTCTGTCCCGTGTAGTACTTCTGTCCCGTGTACTGCAGTAGTACTTCTGTCCCGTGTACTGCTGTAGTACTTCTGTCCCGTGTACTGCTGTAGTACTTCTGTCCCGTGTACTGCTGTAGTACTTCTGTCCTGTGTACTGCAGTAGTACTTCTGTCCCGTGTACTGCAGTAGTACTTCTGTCCCGTGTAGTACTTCTGTCCCGTGTACTGCTGTAGTAATTCTGTCCCGTGTACTGCTGTAGTACTTCTGTCCCGTGTACTGCTGTAGTACTTCTGTCCCGTGTACTGCAGTAGTACTTCTGTCCCGTGTACTGCAGTAGTACTTCTGTCCCGTGTACTGCTGTAGTAATTCTGTCCCGTGTACTGCAGTAGTACTTCTGTCCCGTGTACTGCTGTAGTACTTCTGTCCCGTGTACTGCAGTAGTACTTCTGTCCCGTGTACTGCTGTAGTACTGCAGTAGTAGGGGGGGGGGGGGGGGTTTGGGTGTCTGAGCTGGTTGACAGGTCAGTAGCAGCTGCAGCTGCACTTCGAGCACTTCCTGTGAGGATTTTCAGAACAAATGTCAGTCAGTATGTGGCAGAGACATCCACCCCCCCCCCCCCCCCGCAGCAGTTATTATAATGTTAATATATATTTATACATATATATATATAAATATATATTAACATTATAATAACTTATAATGTTAATATATTTATTAACGTTATAATAACTAAGGTTCTATGAGCTGGGGGCACAGTGTTCTAGTAGGTTCATAAGGTTCTATGAGCTGGGAGCACAGTGTTCTAGTAGGTTCATAAGGTTCTATGAGCTGGGAGCGCAGTGTTCTAGTAGGTTCATGAGGTTCTATGAGCTGGGAGCGCAGTGTTCTAGTAGGTTCGTAAGGTTCTATGAGCTGGGGGCACAGTGTTCTAGTAGGTTCATAAGGTTCTATGAGCTGGGAGCACAGTGTTCTAGTAGGTTCATAAGGTTCTATGAGCTGGGAGCGCAGTGTTCTAGTAGGTTCATGAGGTTCTATGAGCTGGGAGCGCAGTGTTCTAGTAGGTTCATAAGGTTCTATGAGCTGGGAGCACAGTGTTCTAGTAGGTTCATAAGGTTCTATGAGCTGAGAGCGCAGTGTTCTAGTAGGTTCATAAGGTTCTATGAGCTGGGAGCGCAGTGTTCTAGTAGGTTCATAAGGTTCTATGAGCTGGGAGCGCAGTGTTCTAGTAGGTTCATAAGGTTCTATGAGCTGGGAGCACAGTGTTCTAGTAGGCTCATAAGGTTCTATGAGCTGGGAGCGCAGTGTTCTAGTAGGTTCATAAGGTTCTATGAGCTGGGAGCGCAGTGTTCTAGTAGGTACATAAGGTTCTATGAGCTGGGAGCGCAGTGTTCTAGTAGGTTCATAAGGTTCTATGAGCTGGGAGCGCAGTGTTCTAGTAGGTTCATAAGGTTCTATGAGCTGGGAGCACAATGTTCTAGTAGGTTCATAAGGTTCTATGAGCTGGGAGCGCAGTGTTCTAGTAGGTTCATAAGGTTCTATGAGCTGGGAGCGCAGTGTTCTAGTAGGTTCATAAGGTTCTATGAGCTGGGAGCACAGTGTTCTAGTAGGTTCATAAGGTTCTATGAGCTGGGAGCACAGTGTTCTAGTAGGTTCATAAGGTTCTATGAGCTGGGAGCACAGTGTTCTAGTAGGTTCATAAGGTTCTATGAGCTGGGAGCGCAGTGTTCTAGTAGGTTCATGAGGTTCTATGAGCTGGGAGCGCAGTGTTCTAGTAGGTTCATAAGGTTCTATGAGCTGGGAGCACAGTGTTCTAGTAGGTTCATAAGGTTCTATGAGCTGAGAGCGCAGTGTTCTAGTAGGTTCATAAGGTTCTATGAGCTGGGAGCGCAGTGTTCTAGTAGGTTCATAAGGTTCTATGAGCTGGGAGCGCAGTGTTCTAGTAGGTTCATAAGGTTCTATGAGCTGGGAGCACAGTGTTCTAGTAGGCTCATAAGGTTCTATGAGCTGGGAGCGCAGTGTTCTAGTAGGTTCATAAGGTTCTATGAGCTGGGAGCGCAGTGTTCTAGTAGGTACATAAGGTTCTATGAGCTGGGAGCGCAGTGTTCTAGTAGGTTCATAAGGTTCTATGAGCTGGGAGCGCAGTGTTCTAGTAGGTTCATAAGGTTCTATGAGCTGGGAGCACAGTGTTCTAGTAGGTTCATAAGGTTCTATGAGCTGGGAGCGCAGTGTTCTAGTAGGTTCATAAGGTTCTATGAGCTGGGAGCGCAGTGTTCTAGTAGGTTCATAAGGTTCTATGAGCTGGGAGCGCAGTGTTCTAGTAGGTTCATAAGGTTCTATGAGCTGGGAGCGCAGTGTTCTAGTAGGTTCATGAGGTTCTATGAGCTGGGAGCGCAGTGTTCTAGTAGGTTCATAAGGTTCTATGAGCTGGGAGCACAGTGTTCTAGTAGGTTCATAAGGTTCTATGAGCTGGGAGCACAGTGTTCTAGTAGGTTCATAAGGTTCTATGAGCTGGGAGCACAGTGTTCTAGTAGGTTCATAAGGTTCTATGAGCTGAGAGCACAGTGTTCTAGTAGGTTCATAAGGTTCTATGAGCTGGGAGCACAGTGTTCTAGTAGGTTCATAAGGTTCTATGAGCTGGGAGCGCAGTGTTCTAGTAGGTACATAAGGTTCTATGAGCTGGGAGCGCAGTGTTCTAGTAGGTTCATAAGGTTCTATGAGCTGGGAGCGCAGTGTTCTAGTAGGTTCATAAGGTTCTATGAGCTGGGAGCGCAGTGTTCTAGTAGGTTCATAAGGTTCTATGAGCTGGGAGCGCAGTGTTCTAGTAGGTTCATAAGGTTCTATGAGCTGGGAGCGCAGTGTTCTAGTAGGTTCATAAGGTTCTATGAGCTGGGAGCACAGTGTTCTAGTAGGTTCATAAGGTTCTATGAGCTGGGAGCGCAGTGTTCTAGTAGGTTCATGATGATCACTTGTTAATAAATGATTGTTTTTATTGTTTAGAGCTGAGGTTCTTAGTATTTCCCATGATGCAACGCTCTGCTTATTATTATTAAAACTATCTGAGCGGAAGCCGCAATAATTATTTTCGTAGGATGGCGAAGGACTGTGCAGACTCTGACCATGCCTTCGCCATCCTAGACACAAAACGCTACAGTTTGTTTCACTACAACTCCCAGCAGCCACCGCGCCGCCACAGCTTCCGGCAGGGAGGAAGAGGAGCAGCAGCTGAAGGTAAACAGCTGATCGGTTCTGATCCGTTTCACCGTTAAACTCTCCGGTTCTACTCATGTCCGTTTGCTCCGGTAGCGCGTGACATACCGGCACACTGACGTCACTGCTCCCGCTGTTTGTCCGGGTGTGACAAAGAAGTCCGCGCGCTTTAAAAGCAGAAGTATCTGTTAGCCTGTTAGCATGTGTAATGGGAATTATTATTATTCATCTTCTCTGATGATTAACTATGTGTGTGTGTGTGTGTGTGTGTGTGTGTGTGTGTGTGTGTGTGTGTGTGTGTGTGTGTGTGTGTGTGTGTGTGTGTGTGTGTGTGTGTGAGTGAGTGGTGAGTGAGTGGTGAGTGAGTGAGTGAGTGAGTGAGTGAGTGAGTGAGTGTGTGTGTGTGTGTGTGTGTGTGTGTGTGTGTGTGTGTGTGTGTGTGAGTGAGTGAGTGAGTGAGTGAGTGAGTGAGTGAGTGAGTGTGTGTGTGTGTGTGTGTGTGTGTGTGTGTGTGTGAGTGAGTGAGTGAGTGAGTGAGTGTGTGTGTGTGTGAGAGTGTGTGAGTGTGTGAGAGTGTGTGTGTGTGAGTGAGTGAGTGAGTGTGTGTGTGTGTGTGTGTGTGTGTGTGTGTGTGTGTGTGTGTGTGTGTGAGTGAGTGAGTGAGTGAGTGAGTGAGTGAGTGAGTGAGTGAGTGAGTGAGTGAGTGAGTGAGTGAGTGAGTGAGTGAGTGTGTGTGTGTGTGTGTGTGTGTGTGTGAGTGAGTGAGTGAGTGAGTGAGTGAGTGAGTGTGAGTGTGTGTGTCATAGTCTGCTGGTTTAATATATACTGGTTTAATATAATCATGTGTTCCAGATGATGAAGGCTGATGAGGAAGACTACTGGAACAGCTCCAAGTTTAAAGCTTTTACCTTCGACGACGAAGATGACCAGGTAGATACACACCTATAGACACACACCTATAGATACACACCTATAGATACACACACCTATAGACACACACCTATAGACACACACCTATAGATACACACCTATAGATACACACCTATAGACACACACCTATAGACACACACCTATAGACACACACCTATAGATACACACCTATAGACACACACCTATAGATACACACCTATAGACACACACCTATAGACACACACCTATAGATACACACCTATAGACACACACCTATAGATACACACCTATAGACACACACCTATAGACACACACCTATAGATACACACCTATAGACACACACCTATAGATACACACCTATAGACACACACCTATAGATACACACCTATAGATACACACCTATAGACACACACCTATAGATACACACCTATAGATACACACCTATAGACACACACCTATAGATACACACCTATAGACACACACCTATAGACACACACCTATAGACACACACCTATAGATACACACCTATAGACACACACCTATAGATACACACCTATAGACACACACCTATAGATACACACCTATAGATACACACCTATAGATACACACCTATAGACACACACCTATAGATACACACCTATAGATACACACTTATAGACACACACCTATAGACACACACCTATAGACACACACATATAGATACACACCTATAGACCCACACCTATAGATACACACCTATAGACACACACCTATAGATACACACCTATAGACACACACACCTATATATACACACCTATAGACACACACCTATAGATACACACTTATAGACACACACCTATAGACACACACACCTATATATACACACCTATAGACACACACCTATAGACACACACCTATAGATACACACTTATAGACACACACCTATAGACACACACACCTATATATACACACCTATAGATACACACCTATAGACACACACCTATAGATACACACCTATAGACACACACCTATAGACACACACCTATAGATACACACTTATAGACACACACCTATAGACACACACACCTATATATACACACCTATAGATACACACCTATAGACACACACCTATAGATACACACCTATAGATACACACCTATAGACACACACCTATAGATACACGCCTACAGACACACACCTATATATACACACCTATATATACACACCTATAGACACACACCTATAGACACACACCTATAGATACACACTTATAGACACACACCTATAGACATACACACCTATATATACACACCTATAGACACACACCTATAGATACACACCTATAGACACACACCTATAGATACACACCTATAGATACACACCTATAGACACACACCTATAGACACACACCTATAGACACACACCTATATATACACACTTATAGACACACACCTATATATATACACCTATAGACACACACCTATAGATACACACCTATAGACACACACCTATATATACACACCTATAGACACACACCTATAGACACACACCTATAGACACACACCTATAGATACACACCTATAGACACACACCTATAGATACACACCTATAGATACACACCTATAGACACACACCTATAGACACACACCTATAGACACACACCTATATATACACACTTATAGACACACACCTATAGACACACACCTATAGATACACACCTATAGACACACACCTATAGACACACACATATAGACACACACCTATAGACACACACCTATAGACACACACCTATAGACACACACCTATAGATACACACCTATAGACACACAGCTATAGACACACACCTATAGACACACACCTATAGACACACACCTATATATACACACCTATAGACACACACCTATAGATACACACCTATAGATACACACCTATAGATACACACCTATATATACACACCTATAGACACACACCTATAGTTACACGCCTATAGATACACACCTATAGATATACACCTATAGACACACACCTATAGATACACACCTATAGATATACACCTATAGACACACACCTATAGATACACACCTATAGATACACACCTATATATACACACCTATAGACACACACCTATAGACACACACCTATATATACACACCTATATATACACACCTATATATACACACCTATAGATACACACCTATAGATACACACCTATAGATACACACCTATAGATACACACCTATATATATACACACCTATAGATCCACACCTATATATACACACCTATAGACACACAGCTATAGACACACACCTATAAACACACACCTATAGACACACACCTATATATACACACCTATAGACACACACCTATAGACACACACCTATATATACACACCTATAGATACACACCTATAGACACACACCTATAGATACACACCTATAGACACACACCTATAGATACACACCTATAGATACACACCTATATATACACACCTATAGATACACACCTATAGATACACACCTATAGATACACACCTATAGACACACACCTATAGACACACACCTATAGACCCACACCTATAGACACACACCTATAGACACACACCTATAGACACACACCTATATATACACACCTATAGACATACACCTATAGACACACACCTATATATATACACACCTATAGATCCACACCTATATATACACACCTATAGACACACACCTATAGACACACACCTATAGATACACACCTATAGATACACACCTATATATATACACACCTATAGATCCACACCTATATATACACACCTATAGACACACACCTATAGACACACACCTATAGACACACCTATAGACACACACCTATAGACACACACCTATAGACACACCTATAGACACACACCTATAGATCCACACCTATATATACACACCTATAGACACACACCTATAGACACACACCTATAGACACACACCTATATATACACACCTATAGACACACACCTATAGACACACACCTATAGATACACACCTATAGATATACACCTATATATACACACCTATAGATACACACCTATATATACACACCTATAGACACACACCTATATATACACACCTATAGATACACACCTATATATACACACCTATAGATACACACCTATAGATACACACCTATAGATACACACCTATAGACACACACCTATATATACACACCTATAGATACACACCTATATATACACACCTATAGATACACACCTATAGACACACACCTATAGACACACACCTATAGACACACACCTATAGACCCACACCTATAGACACACACCTATAGACACACACCTATAGACACACACCTATAGATACACACCTATAGATACACACCTATAGACATACACCTATAGATACACACCTATAGATACACACCTGTAGATACACACCTGTAGATACACACCTATAGATACACACCTATAGATACACACCTATAGACACACACACCTATAGATACACACCTATATATACACACCTATAGACACACACCTATATATACACACCTATAGACACACACCTATAGACATACACCTATAGATACACACCTATAGATACACACCTATATATACACACCTATAGACACACACCTATAGACATACACCTATAGATACACACCTATAGATACACACCTATATATACACACCTATAGATATAGGGGTTCGGACCCTAACCCTTTAGGTATCTTTGGTCTCCGTCAGCTGAAGGAGTCGAAGCAGGCCGTGAACCGGCTCCGCCCGCTGGTGGAGGAAGACGATGATGAAGACGAGGTGGAGAAGGTCAGCTGGAGCGGAGAGCCAATAGGAAGTAAGAGCACATTTATATTAATGAGAGCTGCTCTGTGATTGGCTGCGGCCGGCTGGATCGTCTCTGATTGGCTGTGTGTCCGCAGGTATTTCCTGGTCCGTCAAAGAGACGGCAGCGTCCAATCAGAGGACAGACAGAGACAGAGAGCCCGCCTTCTCCAAAAGCAACACGGATACCCCACCCAAGAGTTCCTCCACCTACTCCCTCAGCGCGCTGTTCAAAGGTGAGACGGGTGGAGAACCATAGCAGGTGGAGAACCATAGCAGGTGGAGAACCACAGCAGGTGGAGAATAGGGAACAGGTGGAGAACAGGGAACAGGTGGAGAATAGGGATCAGGTGGAGAACAGGGAACAGGTGGAGAACAGGGAAGAGGTGGAGAACAGGTAGCAGGTGGAGAACCATAGCAGGTGGAGAACCATAGCAGGTGGAGAACAGAGAACAGGGATCAGGTGGAGAACAGGGAACAGGTGGAGAACAGGGAAGAGGTGGAGAACAGGTAGCAGGTGGAGAACCATAGCAGGTGGAGAACAGAGAACAGGGATCAGGTGGAGAACAGGGAACAGGTGGAAAACCACAGCAGGTCGAGAACAGGGATCAGGTGGAGAACCACTAGCAGGTGGAGAACATGTAGCAGGTGGAGAACAGGGAACAGGTGGAGAACAGGTAGCAGGTGGAGAACCATAGCAGGTGGAGAACAGAGAACAGGGATCAGGTGGAGAACATGGAACAGGTGGAGAACAGGTAGCAGGTGGAGAACATGTAGCAGGTGGAGAACAGGTAGCAGGTGGAGAACCATAGCAGGTGGAGAACAGAGAACAGGGATCAGGTGGAGAACAGGGAACAGGTGGAGAACAGGGAACAGGTGAAGAACAGGTAGCAGGTGGAGAACAGGGAACAGGTGGAGAACAGGTAACAGGTGGGGAAAAGGTAGCAGGTGGAGAACAGGGAACAGGTGGAGAACCGGTAACAGGTGGAGCACAGGGAACAGGTGGAGAACCAGTAACAGGTGGAGCACAGGGAACAGTTTGAGCACAGGGAACAGGTGGAGAACAGGTAACAGGTGAAGAACAGGTAGCAGGTGGAGAACAGGGAACAGGTGGACAACAGGGAACAGGTGGAGAACCGGTAACAGGTGGAGAACCGGTAACAGGTGGAGAACAGGGAACAGGTGGAGAACAGGTAGTAGATGGAGAACCGGTAACAGGTGGAGAACCGGTAGCAGGTGGAGAACAGGGAACAGGTGGAGCACAGGGAACAGGTGGAGAACAGGTAACAGGTGGAGAACAGGGAACAGGTGGAGAACACGTAGTAGATGGAGAACCGGTAACAGGTGGAGAACCGGTAGCAGGTGGAGCACAGGGAACAGGTGGAGAACAGGTAACAGGTGGAGAACAGGGAACAGGTGGACAACAGGGAACAGGTGGAGAACAGGTAACAGGTGGACAACAGTGAACAGGTGGACAACAGTGAACAGGTGGAGAACAGGGAACAGGTGGAGAACCGGTAGCAGGTGGACAACAGGGAACAGGTGGAGAACAGGGAACAGGTGGAGAACAGTGAACAGGTGGAGAACAGTGAACAGGTGGAGAACAGGGAACAGGTGGAGAATAGGTAGCAGGTGGAGAACATGTAGCAGGTGGAGAACAGGTAGCAGGTGGAGAGCCATAGCAGGTGGAGAACAGAGAACAGGGAACAGGTGGAGAACAGGGAACAGGTGGAGAAAAGGTAGCAGGTGGAGAACAGGGAACAGGTGGAGAACAGGTAACAGGTGGAGAACAGGGAACAGGTGGAGAACCGGTAACAGGTGGAGCACAGGGAACAGGTGGAGAACAGTGACATCATCATCTGATCAGTTTACAAACTGAATATTGATTTTTTTTCTCTGCAGGAAAAACAAGAAACTTCCAGACGTTCACCGAGTGTGAGTCTGAGAATGAATGAGTGAATATAAAGAGAATGAATGAGTGAATATACTGAGAATGAATGAGTGAATATACTGAGAATGAATGAGTGAATATACTGAGAATGAATGAGTGAATATAAAGAGAATGAATGAGTGAATATGCTGAGAATGAATGAGTGAATATGCTGAGAATGAATGAGTGAATATACTGAGAATGAATGAGTGAATATACTGAGAATGAATGAGTGAATATAAAGAGAATGAATGAGTGAATATACTGAGAATGAATGAGTGAATATACTGAGAATGAATGAGTGAATATAAAGAGAATGAATGAGTGAATATAAAGAGAATGAATGAGTGAATATGCTGAGAATGAATGAGTGAATATAAAGAGAATGAATGAGTGAATATAAAGAGAATGAATGAGTGAATATACTGAGAATGAATGAGTGAATATAAAGAGAATGAATGAGTGAATATACTGAGAATGAATGAGTGAATATACTGAGAATGAATGAGTGAATATAAAGAGAATGAATGAGTGAATATAAAGAGAATGAATGAGTGAATATACTGAGAATGAATGAGTGAATATAAAGAGAATGAATGAGTGAATATAAAGAGAATGAATGAGTGAATATAAAGAGAATGAATGAGTGAATATAAAGAGAATGGATGAGTGAATATAAAGAGAATGAATGAGTGAATATAAAGAGAATGAATGAGTGAATATACTGAGAATGAATGAGTGAATATAAAGAGAATGAATGAGTGAATATACTGAGAATGAATGAGTGAATATAAAGAGAATGAATGAGTGAATATAAAGAGAATGAATGAGTGAATATACTGAGAATGAATGAGTGAATATAAAGAGAATGAATGAGTGAATATGCTGAGAATGGATGAGTGAATATAAAGAGAATGAATGAGTGAATATGAAGAGAATGAATGAGTGAATATAAAGAGAATGAATGAGTGAATATAAAGAGAATGAATGAGTGAATATGCTGAGAATGAATGAGTGAATATAAAGAGAATGAATGAATGAATATAAAGAGAATGAATGAGTGAATATAAAGAGAATGAATGAGTGAATATAAAGAGAATGAATGAATGAATATGTTGAGAATGAATGAGTGAATAAATGAATGAATGAGTGAATATACTGAGAATGAATGAGTGAATATGCTGAGAATGAATGAGTGAATATGCTGAGAATGAATGAGTGAATATAAAGAGAATGAATGAGTGAATATACTGAGAATGAATATACTGAGAATGAATGAGTGGATATACTGAGAATGAATGAGTGAATATACTGAGAATGAATGAGTGAATATAAAGAGAATGAGTGAGTGAATAAATGAATGAATGAGTGAATAAATGAATGAATGAGTGAATATAAAGAGAATGAATGAGTGAATAAATGAATGAATGAGTGAATATAAAGAGAATGAATGAGTGAATAAATGAATGAATGAGTGAATATAAAGAGAATGAATGAGTGAATATAAAGAGAATGAGTGAGTGAATAAATGAATGAATGAGTGAATGACTAGATATTTTTCTGCTTCAGCACTCAGCAGTGAATCTTCTGTCAGACTCTACGCTCCGGAGCTCCGAAAACCCAAATCTGAATGCAAGGTAAACTGATTACAGTCAGGTTGATAATCTGATTACAGTCAGACTGATAATCTGATTACAGTCAGATTGATAATCTGATTACAGTCAGGCTGATAATCTGATTACAGTCAGGCTGATAATCTGATTACAGTCAGGCTGATAATCTGATTACAGTCAGACTGATAATCTGATTACAGTCAGGCTGATAATCTGATTACAGTCAGGCTGATAATCTGATTACAGTCAGGCTGATAATCTGATTACAGTCAGACTGATAATCTGATTACAGTCAGGCTGATAATCTGATTACAGTCAGACTGATAATCTGATTACAGTCAGGCTGATAATCTGATTACAGTCAGACTGATAATCTGATTACAGTCAGACTGATAATCTGATTACAGTCAGGCTGATAATCTGATTACAGTCAGGCTGATAATCTGATTACAGTCAGGCTGATAATCTGATTACAGTCAGACTGATAATCTGATTACAGTCAGACTGATAATCTGATTACAGTCAGGCTGATAATCTGATTACAGTCAGACTGATAATCTGATTACAGTCAGGCTGATAATCTGATTACAGTCAGATTGATAATCTGATTACAGTCAGGCTGATAATCTGATTACAGTCAGGCTGATAATCTGATTACAGTCAGACTGATAAACTGATTACAGTCAGACTGATAATCTGATTACAGTCAGACTGATAAACTGATTACAGTCAGACTGATAAACTGATTACAGTCAGGTTGATAATCTGATTACAGTCAGGCGGATAATCTGATTACAGTCAGGCTGATAATCTGATTACAGTCAGGCTGATAATCTGATTACAGTCAGGCTGATAATCTGATTACAGTCAGGCTGATAAACTGATTACAGTCAGGCTGATAATCTGATTACAGTCAGGCTGATAAACTGATTACAGTCAGACTGATAAACTGATTACAGTCAGGCTGATAAACTGATTACAGTCAGACTGATAAACTGATTACAGTCAGACTGATAATCTGATTACAGTCAGGCTGATGTGCCGTTAGCGTGTTCTGGTGTTTTTATGATGTCATCATGTTGTGATGTCAGGATTACGTCAGTGATTGGACGCCTGAGGAGACAGTTCAGAGACTGCAGCAAGGAAAGGTAAAATACCTGTCTGTCTGTCTGTCTCTACCTGTCTGTCTGTCTGTATGTCTGTCTGTCTGTCTGTCTCTGTCTGTCTGTCTGTCTGTCTGTCTCTGTCTGTCTCTGTCTGTCTGTCTGTCTGTCTGTTCCTGTCTGTTTGTCTGTCTGTCTCTACCTGTCTGTCTTTACCTGTCTGTCTGTCTGTTCCTGTCTGTCTGTCTTTACCTGTCTGTCTGTCTGTCTCTACCTGTCTGTCTTTACCTGTCTGTCTGTCTGTCTGTCTGTCTGTCTCTACCTGTCTGTCTTTACCTGTCTGTCTGTCTGTCTGTCTGTCTGTCTGTCTCTACCTGTCTGTCTGTCTGTCTGTCTCTGTCTGTCTGTCTGTCTGTCTGTCTGTCTGTCTGTCTCTACCTGTCTGTCTTTACCTGTCTGTCTGTCTGTCTGTCTGTCTGTCTGTCTGTCTGTCTCTACCTGTCTGTCTTTACCTGTCTGTCTTTACCTGTCTGTCTGTCTGTCTGTCTGTCTCTACCTGTCTGTTTCTACCTGTCTGTCTGTCTGTCTTTACCTGTCTGTCTGTCTGTCTGTCTCTACCTGTCTGTTTCTACCTGTCTGTCTCTGTCTGTCTTGACCTGTCTGTCTGTCTGTCTCTACCTGTCTGTTTCTACCTGTCTGTCTGTCTGCCTGTCTGTCTTGACCTGTCTGTCTGTCTGTCGCTACCTGTCTGTCTGTTCCTGTCAGAGCCACAGACAGGTTGTAGTACCTCTGCCTGTCTGTCTGTGTGTCTCAGGTTGTGTCTCTGGAGAAGTTTCGGTCTCTTCAGGACAAACTGCTGCTGCTGGATTTCGCCGTCAGTGGCAACGATGGAAACGTCATCACAGCGGTAACTTTATTAACACTCTGAGTTAGAGACATGACATCATGTATTTAAACTTTATTGATGCAAGCTTAACGGCAACTGACCTCACTTCTTCTGTTTCAGGTGTTAATTTATTTAAAGAGGACTCTGAGTAAAGGTGAGTCTGCTGCTCTCTGACAGTCTGCTGCTCTCTGCTGCTTTCTGACAGTCTGCTGCTCTCTGACAGTCTGCTGCTCTCTGACAGTCTGCTGCTCTCTGCTGCTCTCTAACAGTCTGCTGCTCTCTGCTGCTCTCTGCTGCTCTCTGACAGTCTGCTGCTCTCTGACAGTCTGCTGCTCTCTGACAGTCTGCTGCTCTCTGCTGCTCTCTGACAGTCTGCTGCTCTCTGCTGCTCTCTGACAGTCTGCTGCTCTCTGCTGCTCTCTAACAGTCTGCTGCTCTCTGACAGTCTGCTGCTCTCTGACAGTCTGCTGCTCTCTAACAGTCTGCTGCTCTCTGACAGTCTGCTGCTCTCTAACAGTCTGCTGCTCTCTAACAGTCTGCTGCTCTCTGACAGTCTGCTGCTCTCTAACAGTCTGATGCTCTCTGCTGCTCTCTGACAGTCTGCTGCTCTCTGACAGTCTGCTGCTCTCTGCTGCTCTCTAACAGTCTGCTGCTCTCTAACAGTCTGCTGCCCTCTGACAGTCTGCTGCTCTCTGCTGCTCCCTGACAGTCTGCTGCTCTCTGACAGTCTGCTGCTCTCTAACAGTCTGCTGCTCTCTGACAGTCTGTTGCTCTCTGACAGTCTGCTGCTCTCTGACAGTCTGCTGCTCTCTGCTGCTCTCTAACAGTCTGCTGCTCTCTGCTGCTCTCTGCTGCTCTCTGCTGCTCTCTAACAGTCTGCTGCTCTCTGACAGTCTGCTGCTCTCTGCTGCTCTCTGACAGTCTGCTGCTCTCTGACAGTCTGCTGCTCTCTGCTGCTCTCTGACAGTCTGCTGCTCTCTGACAGTCTGCTGCTCTCTGCTGCTCTCTGACAGTCTGCTGCTCTCTGCTGCTCTCTGACAGTCTGCTGCTCTCTGCTGCTCTCTGACAGTCTGCTGCTCTCTGCTGCTCTCTGACAGTCTGCTGCTCTCTGCTGCTCTCTGCTGCTCTCTGACAGTCTGCTGCTCTCTGACAGTCTGCTGCTCTCTGCTGCTCTCTGACAGTCTGCTGCTCTCTGCTGCTCTCTGACAGTCTGCTGCTCTCTGCAGCTCTCTGACAGTCTGCTGCTCTCTGACAGTCTGCTGCTCTCTGCTGCTCTCTGACAGTCTGCTGCTCTCTGACAGTCTGCTGCTCGCTAACAGTCTGCTGCTCTCTAACAGTCTGCTGCTCTCTAACAGTCTGCTGCTCTCTGCTGCTCTCTGACAGTCTGCTGCTCTCTGACAGTCTGCTGCTCTCTGACAGTCTGCTGCTCTCTGACAGTCTGCTGCTCTCTGCTGCTCTCTGCTGCTCTCTGACAGTCTGCTGCTCTCTGACAGTCTGCTGCTCTCTGCTGCTCTCTGACAGTCTGCTGCTCTCTGCTGCTCTCTGACAGTCTGCTGCTCTCTAACAGTCTGCTGCTCTCTAACAGTCTGCTGCTCTCTGACAGTCTGCTGCTCTCTGCTGCTCTCTGACAGTCTGCTGCTCTCTGACAGTCTGCTGCTCTCTGCTGCTCTCTGACAGTCTGCTGCTCTCTGACAGTCTGCTGCTCTCTGCTGCTCTCTGACAGTCTGCTGCTCTCTGACAGTCTGCTGCTCTCTGACAGTCTGCTGCTCTCTGACAGTCTGCTGCTCTCTAACAGTCTGCTGCTCTCTAACAGTCTGCTGCTCTCTGACAGTCTGCTGCTCTCTAACAGTCTGCTGCTCTCTGCTGCTCTCTGACAGTCTGCTGCTCTCTGACAGTCTGCTGCTCTCTGCTGCTCTCTGACAGTCTGCTGCTCTCTGCTGCTTTCTGACAGTCTGCTGCTCTCTAACAGTCTGCTGCTCTCTGACAGTCTGCTGCTCTCTGACAGTCTGCTGCTCTCTGCTGCTCTCTAACAGTCTGCTGCTCTCTGACAGTCTGCTGCTCTCTGACAGTCTGCTGCTCTCTGACAGTCTGCTGCTCTCTGCTGCTCTCTGACAGTCTGCTGCTCTCTGACAGTCTGCTGCTCTCTTCTGCTCTCTGCTGCTCTCTGCTGCTCTCTGCTGCTCTCTGCTGCTCTCTGACAGTCTGCTGCTCTCTGACAGTCTGCTGCTCTCTGACAGTCTGCTGCTCTCTGCTGCTCTCTGCTGCTCTCTAACAGTCTGCTGCTCTCTGCTGCTCTCTGACAGTCTGCTGCTCTCTGACAGTCTGCTGCTCTCTGACAGTCTGCTGCTCTCTGACAGTCTGCTGCTCTCTGACAGTCTGCTGCTCTTTGACAGTCTGCTGCTCTCTGACAGTCTGCTGCTCTCTGACAGTCTGCTGCTCTCTGACAGTCTGCTGCTCTCTAACAGTCTGCTGCTCTCTGCTGCTCTCTGACAGTCTGCTGCTCTCTGACGTTGTGCCGTCTCGTTCTCAGAGGTTCTGGTTCGGGAGTTGGAGTCCAGACAAACGGCTCTGAGACATTTCATCCATTATCTGACTGAGACCAAAGACCAGAGACTGCTGCTGGAGCTGCTCAGGTTAGTTCACACCTCCTCACTGCTCCTCACACCTCCTCACTGCTCCTCACAGCTCCTCACAGCTCCTCACTAATCCTCACACTTCCTCACAGCTCCTCACACCTCCTCACTGCTCCTCACACCTCCTCACAGCTCCTCACTGCTCCTCACACCTCCTCACAGCTCCTCACACCTCCTCACTGCTCCTCACACCTCCTCACTGCTCCTCACACCTCCTCACAGCTCCTAACAGCTCCTCACACCTCACTGCTCCTCACTGCTCCTCACTGCTCCTCACTGCTCCTCACAGCTCCTCACTAATCCTCACACCTCCTCACTGCTCCTCACAGCTCCTCACAGCTCCTCACTAATCCTCACACCTCCTCACTGCTCCTCACACCTCCTCACTGCTCCTCACACCTCCTCACTGCTCCTCACACCTCCTCACAGCTCCTCACTGCTCCTAACAGCTCCTCACACCTCACTGCTCCTCACTGCTCCTCACACCTCCTCACTGCTCCTCACAGCTCCTCACACCTCACTGCTCCTCACAGCTCCTCACTAATCCTCACACCTCCTCACTGCTCCTCACAGCTCTTCACACCTCACTGCTCCTCACAGCTCCTCACAGCTCCTCACAGCTCCTCACTAATCCTCACACCTCCTCACTGCTCCTCACAGCTCCTCACACCTCCTCACTGCTCCTCACTGCTCTTCACACCTCCTCACTAATCCTCACACCTCCTCACTGCTCCTCACTGCTCCTCACAGCTCCTCACTGCTCCTCACAGCTCCTCACACCTCACTGCTCCTCACAGCTCCTCACAGCTCCTCACTAATCCTCACACCTCCTCACAGCTCCTCACTAATCCTCACACCTCCTCACTGCTCCTCACAGCTCCTCACTAATCCTCACACCTCCTCACTAATCCTCACACCTCCTCACTGCTCCTCACACCTCCTCACAGCTCCTCACTGCTCCTCACAGCTCCTCACTAATCCTCACACCTCCTCACTGCTCCTCACAGCTCCTCACACCTCACTGCTCCTCACAGCTCCTCACTAATCCTCACACCTCCTCACTGCTCCTCACTGCTCTTCACACCTCCTCACTGCTCCTCACTGCTCCTCACAGCTCCTCACACCTCACTGCTCCTCACAGCTCCTCACAGCTCCTCACTAATCCTCACACCTCCTCACTGCTCCTCACAGCTCCTCACACCTCACTGCTCCTCACAGCTCCTCACTAATCCTCACACCTCCTCACTGCTCCTCACTGCTCTTCACACCTCCTCACTGCTCCTCACTGCTCCTCACAGCTCCTCACACCTCACAGCTCCTCACTGCTCCTCACAGCTCCTCACAGCTCCTCACTAATCCTCACACCTCCTCACTGCTCCTCACAGCTCCTCACAGCTCCTCACAGCTCCTCACTAATCCTCACACCTCCTCACTGCTCCTCACTGCTCCTCACTGCTCCTCACACCTCACTGCTCCTCACAGCTCCTCACAGCTCCTCACTGCTCCTCACTGCTCCTCACAGCTCCTCACAGCTCCTCACTGCTCCTCACAGCTCCTCACAGCTCCTCACAGCTCCTCACTGCTCCTCACATGACAGAGTGACATCATCTAACGTTTCTCTCTCCTCCTCAGAGCTCTGGGCCGAATGGAAGACGTAGCGGTAAGAAGTACACACAGTACTACACACAGTACTACACACAGTACTACAGTACTACACACAGTACTACAGTACTACACTCAGTACTACAGTACTACACAAAGTACTACAGTACTACACACAGTACTACAGTAGTACACACAGTACTACACACAGTACTACAGTACTACACACAGTACTACACACAGTACTACACACAGTACTACACACAGTACTACAGTACTACACACAGTACTACAGTACTACACACAGTACTACACACTACACAAAGTACTACAGTAATACACAGTACTACACATAGTACTACAGTACTACACAAAGTACTACAGTACTACACACAGTACTACACACAGTACTACAGTACTACACACAGTACTACAGTAATACACACAGTACTACACATAGTACTACAGTACTACACACAGTACTACACACAGTACTACAGTAATACACACAGTACTACACACAGTACTACAGTAATACACACAGTAGTACACACAGTACTACAGTAGTACACAGTACTACAGTAGTACACACAGTACTACACACAGTACTACAGTAGTACACAGTACTACAGTAATACACACAGTACTACACACAGTACTACAGTAGTACACAGGAGTAGTAACTGAGGGTTGATGATGTCACTTCCTGTCAGCTGATGCAGTATAAGGAACACTTCAACATCCCAGATGAAAACAAGAGGCGGGACTTCCTGAAGAGCTGCCTCAGGTGAGTGACAGCTGCAGGTGATTGGCTCTGACTGAGTGATGATGTCATCAGTGACATCATCTGTGTGTGTGTTTCAGTCTGCCGTTTTCTGGCGAGGATTCGCAGCACGTCCAGGATCACTACACGCTGCTGGAGCGGCAGATCATCATCGAGGTGAGACCGCCGTGATGTCACCGTGGTGACAGCGTGATGTCAGCGTGATGTCAGCGTGATGTCAGCGTGATGTCACTGTGATGTCAGCGTGATGTCACCGTAATGTCAGCTTGATGTCACCGTGATGTCACTGTGATGTCACTGTGATGTCAGCGTGATGTCAGCGTGATGTCAGCGTGATGTCACTGTGATGTCAGCGTGATGTCAGCTTGATGTCAGCGTGATGTCAGCGTGATATCACCGTGATGTCACTGTGATGTCAGCGTGATATCACCGTGATGTCACTGTGATGTCACCGTGATGTCACCGTGATGTCAGCGTGATGTCACTGTGATGTCAGCGTGATGTCACCGTGATGTCACTGTGATGTCACCCTGATGTCAGCGTGATGTCAGCGTGATGTCACTGTGATGTCACCGTGGTGTTAGCGTGATGTCAGCGTGATGTCAGCGTGATGTCACTGTGATGTCAGCGTGATTTCAGCGTGATGTCACTGTGATGTCAGCGTGATGTCAGCGTGATGTCAGCGTGATGTCAGCGTGATGTCACCGTGATGTCAGCGTGATGTCACTGTGATGTCAGCGTGATGTCAGCGTGATGTCACTGTGATGTCAGCGTGATGTCACCGTAATGTCAGCTTGATGTCACCGTGATGTCACTGTGATGTCACTGTGATGTCAGCGTGATGTCAGCGTGATGTCAGCGTGATGTCACTGTGATGTCAGCGTGATGTCAGCTTGATGTCAGCGTGATGTCAGCGTGATATCACCGTGATGTCACTGTGATGTCAGCGTGATATCACCGTGATGTCACTGTGATGTCACCGTGATGTCACCGTGATGTCAGCGTGATGTCACTGTGATGTCAGCGTGATGTCACCGTGATGTCACTGTGATGTCACCCTGATGTCAGCGTGATGTCAGCGTGATGTCACTGTGATGTCACCGTGGTGTTAGCGTGATGTCAGCGTGATGTCAGCGTGATGTCACTGTGATGTCAGCGTGATTTCAGCGTGATGTCACTGTGATGTCAGCGTGATGTCAGCGTGATGTCAGCGTGATGTCAGCGTGATGTCACCGTGATGTCAGCGTGATGTCACTGTGATGTCAGCGTGATGTCAGCGTGATGTCACTGTGATGTCAGCGTGATGTCAGCGTGATGTCAGCGTGATGTCAGCGTGATGTCAGCGTGATGTCACCGTGATGTCAGCGTGATGTCACTGTGATGTCAGCGTGATGTCAGCGTGATGTCAGCGTGATGTCACTGTGATGTCACTGTGATGTCAGCGTGATGTCAGCGTGATGTCACCGTGATGTCAGCGTGATGTCACCGTGATGTCAGCGTGATGTCACTGTGATGTCAGCGTGATGTCAGCGTGATGTCACTGTGATGTCAGCGTGATGTCACTGTGATGTCAGCGTGATGTCAGCGTGATGTCAGCGTGATGTCACTGTGATGTCACTGTGATGTCAGCGTGATGTCAGCGTGATGTCACTGTGATGTCAGCGTGATGTCACTGTGATGTCAGCGTGATGTCAGCGTGATGTCAGCGTGATGTCACTGTGATGTCAGCGTGATGTCAGCGTGATGTCACTGTGATGTCAGCGTGATGTCACTGTGATGTCAGCGTGATGTCACTGTGATGTCAGCGTGATGTCACTGTGATGTCAGCGTGATGTCACCGTGATGTCAGCGTGATGTCAGCATATTATCAGGTTTATTTACTGATGAACCAGTAAAAATATATTCTGATTAAATTCACACAGTGACATCGCGCTGACATCACAGTGACATCACAGTGACATCACAGTGACATCACAGTGACATCGCGCTGACATCACAGTGACATCACAGTGACATCGCGCTGACATCACAGTGACATCACAGTGACATCGCGCTGACATCACAGTGACATCACAGTGACATCACGCTGACAAACAGTTTCATATTCTCATCCTCTGCTTTGTTGCTAGGCAACGGACCGGCAGGCTGAGACCGGCGGGAAAGTAGAAATCTTCCAGAAGTTTCCCAGAAGAGCTTCGATCCTCAACATGCCGCTGATCACGACTCTGTACTACTGCTGCTTCTACCACTACGCCGAGTCTGAGGTCTGATCCTGATCAGCTGATCCTCTTATTGATCCTGATCAGCTGATCCTGATTAATTGATCCTGAACAGCTGATCCTCTTATTGATCCTGAACAGCTGATCCTCTTATTGATCCTGAACAGCTGAGCCTCTTATTGATCCTGATCAGCTGATCCTGATTAATTGATCCTGATCAGCTGATCCTGATTAATGATCCTGAACAGCTGAGCCTCTTATTGATCCTGATCAGCTGATCCTCTTATTGATCCTGATCAGCTGATCCTCTTATTGATCCTGATCAGCTGATCCTGATTAATTGATCCTGATCAGCTGATCCTGATTAATTGATCCTGATCAGCTGATCCTGATACTGACCCTCTTCCTGTCTCTCTTTAGGGGACGTACAGCAGCCCCGCTAACATCCGTCAGACCTTCAGGGTGAGCACCGTCGTGTTTTAAATGAGCATCTTTCTGATTGGCTGACGGCGCCACTAACGAGCTCGTTAACCTTTGACCCCAGATCTCAGAGAAGCAGTTCTTCGTGACGGCGCTGGCGGCGCGGGCAAAGCTGAAAGCCTGGACGGACGTAGACGCTCTGTTCAGCAGCAGGAACTGGCTCGGATTCACCCGCAAGAAATCTCCTCTCAGCTTCCAGAGAGTCGTCGACATCCTCAACAAGAACTCCGCCCCCACGCAGGTGATTGGTTACAGGTGTAGTGATTGATTGACAGGTGTAGTGATTGACAGGTGTATTGATTGACAGGTGTAGTGATTGACAGGTGTAGTGATTGATTGACAGGTGTATTGATTGATTGACAGGTGTATTGATTGACAGGTGTAGTGATTGACAGGTGTAGTGATTGATTGACAGGTGTAGTGATTGATTGACAGGTGTAGTGATTGACAGGTGTAGTGATTGACAGGTGTAGTGATTGATTGACAGGTGTATTGATTGATTGACAGGTGTATTGATTGATTGACAGGTGTATTGATTGATTGACAGGTGTATTGATTGATTGACAGGTGTAGTGATTGACAGGTGTAGTGATTGATTGACAGGTGTAGTGATTGACAGGTGTAGTGATTGATTGACAGGTGTAGTGATTGACAGGTGTAGTGATTGATTGACAGGTGTAGTGATTGATTGACAGGTGTATTGATTGATTGACAGGTGTATTGATTGATTGACAGGTGTATTGATTGATTGACAGGTGTAGTGATTGACAGGTGTAGTGATTGATTGACAGGTGTAGTGATTGACAGGTGTAGTGATTGATTGACAGGTGTAGTGATTGACAGGTGTAGTGATTGACAGGTGTAGTGATTGACAGATGTAGTGATTGATTGACAGGTGTAGTGATTGACAGGTGTAGTGATTGATTGACAGGTGTAGTGATTGACAGGTGTAGTGATTGATTGACAGGTGTAGTGATTGATTGACAGGTGTAGTGATTGACAGGTGTAGTGATTGATTGACAGGTGTAGTGATTGATTGACAGGTGTAGTGATTGATTGACAGGTGTAGTGATTGACAGGTGTAGTGATTGATTGACAGGTGTAGTGATTGATTGACAGGTGTAGTGATTGATTGACAGGTGTAGTGATTGATTGACAGGTGTAGTGATTGACAGATGTAGTGATTGATTGACAGGTGTAGTGATTGACAGGTGTAGTGATTGATTGACAGGTGTAGTGATTGACAGGTGTAGTGATTGACAGGTGTAGTGATTGATTGACAGGTGTAGTGATTGATTGACAGGTGTAGTGATTGATTGACAGGTGTATTGATTGATTGACAGGTGTAGTGATTGACAGGTGTAGTGATTGACAGGTGTAGTGATTGATTGACAGGTGTATTGATTGATTGACAGGTGTAGTGATTGACAGGTGTAGTGATTGACAGGTGTAGTGATTGATTGACAGGTGTAGTGATTGATTGACAGGTGTAGTGATTGATTGACAGGTGTAGTGATTGACAGGTGTAGTGATTGACAGGTGTAGTGATTGATTGACAGGTGTAGTGATTGATTGACAGGTGTAGTGATTGACAGGTGTAGTGATTGACAGGTGTAGTGATTGACAGGTGTAGTGATTGATTGACAGGTGTAGTGATTGATTGACAGGTGTAGTGATTGACAGGTGTAGTGATTGACAGGTGTATTGATTGATTGACAGGTGTAGTGATTGATTGACAGGTGTATTGATTGATTGACAGGTGTAGTGATTGACAGGTGTAGTGATTGACAGGTGTAGTGATTGATTGACAGGTGTAGTGATTGATTGACAGGTGTAGTGATTGACAGGTGTATTGATTGATTGACAGGTGTATTGATTGATTGACAGGTGTAGTGATTGACAGGTGTAGTGATTGACAGGTGTAGTGATTGACAGGTGTAGTGATTGACAGGTGTATTGATTGATTGACAGGTGTATTGATTGATTGACAGGTGTAGTGATTGACAGGTGTAGTGATTGACAGGTGTAGTGATTGATTGACAGGTGTAGTGATTGATTGACAGGTGTATTGATTGATTGACAGGTGCTGCAGGAGTACGTCGGACTGATCGGAGACGCTGATTTGAGGATTTCTTTGGCTCAGAAACATAAATGTCACGACATCGTCATCAACGTGAGTCTCTGATTGGTTCTTAAATAGTAACCTGACACCTCTGTGGTAGTGATGTCATAATGACCTGTGTGTCTCTGGGCCAATCAGACGTACCGAGACCTGAAGGACCGGCAGCTGTTGCTAGGATACCGAGGGAAAGTGGAGAGGGGTTCAGCGGAGGAGAGGAAGATCAACGAGCTGCTCAACAACTCGGTGAGTGTCTTCATCTTCATCATCATCATTACATCATCATTATTACATCATCATCTTCATCATCATCATTATTACATCATCTTCATCATCATTACATCATCATTATTACATCATCATTATTACATCATAATCTTCATCATCATCATTATTACATCATAATCTTCATCATCATCATTATTACATCATAATCTTCATCATCATCATTATTACATCATCATCATCATTATTACATCATCATTATTACATCATCTTCATCAACATCATTACATCATCATTATTACATCATCATTATTTCATCATCATTACATCATCATCATTACATCAACATTATTACATCATAATCTTCATCATCATGTGACCTCACTGAACTCGTTTCTTCTTCTCTTTCAGCAAATCCGGTGGAAGAACTGAAGACGTGCCACTTCCTGTTTAAAGAGACGACCCGCCATCACCGTGACAACAGGAGCGTCCAATCAGCTCATTTCTGCTTTTCTCTCATTGGACAGACACAAAAACCTTTGGTTTGACTCCGCCCCCTTCGTGCATGGAGGGGGCGGGGCTTCTCCTGATGACTCATCGCTTCAACATTCCTGCTTTTAACCTTTAAACCTTTATATTTAATAAAAACACATTTAAAGGCATTTATTGATTTACTTGTTTTAAATAAATTACATGAAGCTATATATATATATATATATATATATATATATATATATATATATATATATATATATATATATATATATATATATATATATTTTTATTATCTCTCTCTCTCTCTAGATAGAGAGAAAGAGAGAGAGATAATATATATTATATATAATATATATATATATATATATATATATACACACAGTTGTGGTCAAAAGTTTACACACTTGTAAAGAACATAATGTCATGGCTGTCTTGAGTTTCCAATAATTTCTACAACTCTTATTTTTCTGTGATAGAGTGATTGGGACACAAACTTCTTTGTCACAAAAAAGATTCATGAAGTTTGGTTCTTTTATGAATTTATTATAGGTCTACTGAAAATGTGACCAAATCTGCTGGGTCAAAAATATACATACAACAATGCTAATATTTGGTTACATGTCCCTTGGCCATTTTCACTTCAATTAGGCTCTTTTGGTAGCCATCCACAAGCTTCTGGTTGAATCTTTGACCACTCCTCTTGACAGAATCGCTGCAGTTCAGCAACATTTTTTGGCTTTTCTGACGTGGACTTGTTTCTTCAGAATTGCCCACATGTTCTCAATGGGGTTTAAGTCAGGACTTTGGGAAGGCCATTCTAAAACCTTAATTCTAGCCTGACTGAGCCATTACATCACCACTTTTGATGTGTGTTTGGGGTCATTGTCCTGTTGGAACACCCAACTGCGCCCAAGACCCAACCTTCGGGCTGAGGATTTTAGGTTATCCTGAAGAATTTGGAGGTAATCCTCCTTCTTCATTATCCCATTTACTCTCTATAAAGCACCAGTTCCATCGGCAGCAAAACAGGCCCAGAGCATAACACTACCACCACCATGCTGGACGGTAGGCCTGGTGTTCTTGGTGTTCTTGGTGTTCTTGGGGTTAAAGGCCTCACCTTTTCTCCTCCAAACATATTGCTGGGTGTTGTGGCCAAACAGCTCAATTTTTGTTTCATCTGACCACAGAACTTTCCTCCAGAAGGTTTTATCTTTGTCCATGTGATCAGCAGCAAACTTCAGTCGAGCCTTAAGGGCACCTATTCTTCTGGAGCGAGGGCTTCCTTCTTGCACGGCAGCCTCTCAGTCCATGGCGATGTAGAACACGCTTGACTGTGGACATCTGTGTTCCAGCAGCTTCTAATGCATTGCAGACCTGCTTTTTGGTGGTTCTCGGTTGACTCTTGACCATCCTGACCAGTTTTCTCTCAGAAGCAGGTGATAGCTTGCGTTTTCTTCCTGATCGTGGCAGTGACACAACTGTGCCATGCACTTTATACTTACGAACAATTGTTTGCACAGTTGCTCTTGGGACCTGTAGCTGCTTTGAAATGGCAGCAAGTGACTTTCCTGACTTGTTCAACTCAATGATTCGCTTTTTCAGATCCGTGCTGAGCTCCTTTGACTTTCCCATTGTAGCGTTTGTGGCTGAGTCTAATGATTGTATCAAATGAGCCCTATTTAAATGGGCTCAGAGAAGTCAGCAGCTGTTGTCAATCATAATCACTCACAAGAAGTTACGAGGCCATGAAGCTAATTTAATTGACACAAGTTTCCACATAACCAAAATTGATAATTCAAGTTGCTGTATGTATATTTTTGACCCAGCAGATTTGGTCACATTTTCAGTAGACCTATAATAAATTCATAAAAGAACCAAACTTCATGAATCTTTTTTGTGACAAAGAAGTTTGTGTCCCAATCACTCTATATATATATATATATATATAGTTTCATGTAATGTTCATATTTAAATAGAACTACAGATATATATATATATATAGATATATATAGATATAGATAAAGAGAGAGAGATAATATATAGTATATATATATATATATATATATATATTATATATGTAGTTCTGTTTAAATATGAGCTGCTGGTTTTATTCTGATTTCAGGATATTTGATATTTGATCATGTTTCAGAAATCTGATTCTATTTTATTTCAGAAAGACTTTATTACCAACACACAGGTTGTTCCTTTATTTAAAATAACTTAATATATCTTAAATATAGATTATATAACTTAAATGTATATTATGTATTATATAGCTTAAATATATATTATATATTACATAGCTTAAATATAGATTAATATTATATAGCTTAAATATAGATTATATATTATATAGCTTAAATATATATTATATATTATATAGCTTAAATATATATTATATATTATATAGCTTAAATATATATTATGTATTATATAGCTTAAATATAGATTATATATTACATATCTTAAATATATATTATATATTACATAGCTTAAATATATATTATATATTATATAGCTTAAATATAGATTATATATTACATAGCTTAAATATATATTATATATTACATAGCTTGAATATAGATTATATATTATATAGCTTAAATATATATTATATATTATATAGCTTAAATATATATTATATATTATATAGCTTAAATATATATTATGTATTATATATCTTAAATATATATTATATATTATATAGCTTAAATATATATTATATATTATATAGCTTAAATATAGATTATATATTACATAGCTTAAATATATATTATATATTACATAGCTTGAATATAGATTATATATTATATAGCTTAAATATAGATTATATATTATATAGCTTAAATATAGATTATATATTATATAGCTTAAATATAGATTATATATTATATAGCTTAAATCCATTATAAAGATTAAATCTATATTAAATAAATGTTTATATTATTTACATTTTATAATAATGTGTTCTTGTTAATAAAGTTAAACACTTTAATACCTTGAACACTTTTAAATAAAGTTCTATTTAGTTTTAACCACGTGACCCTGAGTGGCGCCAAATACGATCTGCGGAAGTAAACCGGATGTTGTCATCAGCGCTAGCAGCAGCAGCTAACATCAGACGGAGCTAATTATCAGTTATTATCAGTTATTATCGACCAATACGGATCATCGTTGATCATCGCTGATCAGGTGATCGGCTGGTTCGGGCGGAGAAGTTCCGGTTTGACTCGGTGAGTTAGCATTAGCACGTAGCAGATTCACATTCATATAAACCGTGGAAGCTAACTGTGGCTAACGGCTTAAGCTAGCTGTGGCTAACGGCTGAAGCTAGCTGTGGCTAACGGCTTAAGCTAGCTGTGGCTAACGGCTGAAGCTAGCTGTGGCTAACGGCTGAAGCTAGCTGTGGCTAACGGCTTAAGCTAGCTGTGGGTAACGGCTGAAGCTAGCTGTGGCTAACGGCTGAAGCTAACGCTGATCAATATGTGGTGATGTCATTAATTACTAACAGCTGATTGGCTGATTTCTCATCTTATAGAAGGAGGTGAGGTAGAGGTTATGTAATATACCTAACTATTATATATTATATAACATCCTGTTACTGTTGATCATATCTATATACATAACTACTAGTATATATTATATATGATAGCTAACTATTATATATTATATAACATCCTGTTACTGTTGATCATATCTAATATACATAACTAGTATATATTATATATGATAGCTAACTATTAATATTATATTACATCCTGTTACTGTTGATCATATCTATATACATAACTAGTATATATTATATATGATAGCTAACTATTAATATTATATTACATCCTGTTACTGATGTCGTCTAATAACTTAAATCCTTGACACCAAACGAAACTCCTGGTTCAAACCAAACTACGCAGCAAAATCCAGAATCGACTTCTGGTTAAAATCCAGGGTTAACTAACCCTAACCCTTCTGGTTACTAACCAGGGTTAACTGACCCTTCTGGTTAATAACCAGGGTTAACTAACCCTAACCCTTCTGGTTACTAACCAGGGTTAACTAACCCTAACCCCTCTGGTTAAGATCCAGGGTTAACTAACCCTAACCCCTCTGGTTACTAACCAGGGTTAACTGACCCTTCTGGTTACTAACCAGGGTTAACTGACCCTTCTGGTTAATAACCAGGGTTAACTAACCCTAACCCTTCTGGTTACTAACCAGGGTTAACTAACCCTAACCCCTCTGGTTAAGATCCAGGGTTAACTAACCCTAACCCCTCTGGTTACTAACCAGGGTTAACTAACCCTAACCCCTCTGGTTAAGATCCAGGGTTAACTGACCCTTCTGGTTACTAACCAGGGTTAACTGACCCTTCTGGCTACTAACCAGGGTTAACTAACCCTAACCCTTCTGGTTACTAACCAGGGTTAACTAACCCTAACCCTTCTGGTTACTAACCAGGGTTAACTAACCCTAACCCTAACCCTCTGTTTCAGACTGACTCTGTTATTAAAGCTTCTGGCAGCTGTAGAAACAACTACTGGAAGTTTCATTCAACCTTACTGTGAAGGGTTAGGGTTAGGGTTATAGGCTATATAGGCTATAGAGTCTGTAATTGCTGAGGATGATATAATGTCGTATGTTTCAAAGTGTGAGTTTTTAAAATGTTCCTTTCCTTTTGGGAAATCATTTAACAGAAGTAGCAAAATAGCAGATTTAATTTAATTAAAGAAATGAATACTTATTGTAATAAGGCATCGCCAACTGAAGTAACTTCACAGTAACTTATACTCGTCTGCCTTTTTCAACCATATCAAAGATCTTATCTCCCTTATAGACGAGGAGTTTATGTTGAGCTGATATTACTGTTAGACAGGGTTAGGGGTAAGGTTAGCTGTGTTAGCAGACTTAGCTGGTCTTTAATCTCCCTAACCCTTACATCAAACTTTTACCCATTAAACAATCCTGTTGTTCTCATGTTGAAGGAAGCAACTGATAATCTCTCATTTCCTCCCACTAGGAAACAAGGCTAACCCTTTAATCCCCAGACCAGGTAAGACTCATCACATTATTGAACACTTGTTTATGCCAATAGATTAAAGAGTAATAACTGATCCGCTAGGTGATCGATCAGATTATAAACATTTAATAGAAGATGACTTTTATCCCTTTATTTTTCAGAGTTTAAAGCTTTTAGGTTTTGGGACTGAATTTGGAGCCAGTTTAAAGTCTCTTTATGATGATGTAATAGTTGTATCTCTCCTTTTCTCTTTATAATTGCCACAGAAATGCTTCTATTTTCATTAAATATGCAGATATTGTTCCTTTAAACGTTATTGTTGTCATCGTCATCTTTACCCTCAACAATTAACCCTAACCTCAACATCATACCAGCAATTAACCCCAACCTCAACATTATACCAGCAATTAACCCCAACCTCAACATTATACCAGCAATTAACCCCAACCTCAACATCATACCAGCAATTAACCCCAACCTCAACATTATACCAGCAATTAACCCCAACCTCAACATCATACCAGCAATTAACCCCAACCTCAACATCATACCAGCAATTAACCCCAACCTCAACATCATACCAGCAATTAACCCCAACCTCAACATTATACCAGCAATTAACCCCAACCTCAACCCCACCATTTACAACTCCCGGTGCCTAGGAAGGGCAAAGAGCATCATAAAAGACTACACACATCCTGGCTTCCACCTCTTCAACCTGCTGCCCTCTGGCAGGCGCTACAGGACCAGCCCTCAGAGACAGTTTCTTCCCAAGAGCCGTCACCATACTCAACTCAAGCTTGCACTAAGAAACTGATCCAGACTCAATCAAGATCTGTCACTACACTACAAATGTTTCAACACCGCCAAACAACATGCCCTCAGACATCTACCTCTGCACTATTATAGCACAGCATACTTGCCCTAACCACTACAGTCACTTATTTTCCCTACCTCATTTCACTTTTACTGTACATAATTTTTTTTATCTATTTAATGTCTATTTTATGTCTTTTTAATGTGTGCACTTTAAGGTGAAGCTTAAATCTCATTGTACATTGTATAATGACAATAAAGGCATTCTATTCTATTCTATACCAACAATTAACCCAACCTCAACATCATACCAGCAATTAACCCCAACCTCAACATTATACCAGCAATTAACCCCAACCTCAACATCATACCAGCAATTAACCCCAACCTCAACATTATACCAGCAATTAACCCCAACCTCAACATTATACCAGCAATTAACCCCAACCTCAACATCATACCAGCAATTAACCCCAACCTCAACATCATACCAGCAATTAACCCCAACCTCAACATCATACCAGCAATTAACCCCAACCTCAACATCATACCAGCAATTAACCCCAACCTCAACATCATACCAGCAATTAACCCCAACCTCAACATCACCCTGACCCCTGACGTCTGACCTCTGACCCTTGACCCCTGACCCCTAACCCCTGACGCCTGACCTCTGACCCTTGACCCCTGACCCATCAATGTGATTTAACAGAAGCAACGTTCCTATAAGATCCGTTGTTAAATACTTTTATGCATAGATCTAAAATATGAGAGTAAGGGTTACTGGGTTCTCCCTGTTCCACAGGAAGTCCTTTATATTGGAACCGATACGGAACAACAGATCCGTTCTAGTTAAGAACAAGTCGCACACGTGGCAGTGTTTAGTTCAGTGGGTAGAGCACTAACCCTAACCCCGTGTGTTGAGGCTATAGTCCTCGCTGCAGGCGACCCCGGTTCGAGTCCCGCACCAAGCGGTCCTATCCTGCGTGTCATTGCCCCCTCTGTGTGTGTGTTGCAGGTGATGATGTCAGAGGAGCAGACTGTGTCTCTGGTCGATGTTCTGGAGGAAGATGAAGAGTTGGAGGAAGAAGCTTCAGCCGTGTTGGCAGGAAGTGACTCTGATCACTGCTCATACCCCGAGGTTAGATTTATATATATATATATTATTTATTATCTATTATATGTAATATATAAATATATATATTATTTATTATAGATATATATTATGTATTATTTATATCAAGCCAAAAAAACTCAGAAACTGTAGCATAACATATGAACATTCTCTGTGCCAAGTCTCATGCTAATAAAGTAAAGCTCTGCAAAGTTAGAGATTTTAGTATAGATAAATTTAGGCGCTCAACTCTGCACTTACGCTGCCATCTAGTGGTGGAAGCAGAGTACAACACACTGACGCTGCCATCTAGTGGTGGAAGCAGAGTACAACACACTGCCATCTAGTGGTGGAAGCAGAGTACAACACACTGCCATCTAGTGGTGGAAGCAGAGTACAACACACTTACACTGCCATCTAGTGGTGGAAGCAGAGTACAACACACTTACGCTGCCATCTAGTGGTGTCAGCAGAGTACAACACACTTACACTGCCATCTAGTGGTGGAAGCAGAGTACAACACACTTACGCTGCCATCTAGTGGTGGAAGCAGAGTACAGCACACTTACGCTGCCATCTAGTGGTGGAAGCAGAGTACAACACACTTACACTGCCATCTAGTGGTGGAAGCAGAGTACAACACACTGCCATCTAGTGGTGGAAGCAGAGTACAACACACTGCCATCTAGTGGTGGAAGCAGAGTACAACACACTGCCATCTAGTGGTGGAAGCAGAGTACAACACACTGCCATTTAGTGGTGGAAGCAGAGTACAACACACTTACACTGCCATCTAGTGGTGGAAGCAGAGTACAACACACTGCCATCTAGTGGTAGAAGCAGAGTACAACACACTGCCATCTAGTGGTGGAAGCAGAGTACAACACACTTACGCTGCCATCTATTGGTGGAAGCAGAGTATAACATACTTACACTGCCATCTAGTAGTGGAAGCAGAGTACAACACACTTACACTGCCATCTAGTGGTGGAAGCAGAGTACAACACACTTACGCTGCCATCTAGTGGTGGAAGCAGAGTATAACACACTGCCATCTAGTGGTGGAAGCAGAGTACAACACACTGCCATCTAGTGGTGGAAGCAGAGTACAACACACTTACACTGCCATCTAGTGGTGGAAGCAGAGTACAACACACTTACACTGCCATCTAGTGGTGGAAGCAGAGTACAACACACTGCCATCTAGTGGTGGAAGCAGAGTACAACACACTTACACTGCCATCTAGTGGTGTCAGCAGAGTACAACACACTTACACTGCCATCTAGAGGTGGAAGCAGAGTATAACACACTAACGCTGCCATCTAGTGGTGGAAGCAGAGTACAGCACACTTACGCTGCCATCTAGTGGTGGAAGCAGAGTACAACACACTTACGCTGCCATCTAGTGGTGGAAGCAGAGTACAACACACTTACACTGCCATCTAGTGGTGTCAGCAGAGTACAACACACTGCCATCTAGAGGTGGAAGCAGAGTATAACACACTAACGCTGCCATCTAGTGGTGGAAGCAGAGTACAACACACTTACGCTGCCATCTAGTGGTGGAAACAGAGTATAACACGCTGCCATCTAGTGGTGTCAGGGTTAGATGTGTATAAAAGCTCACACAGCCGCCCTGAGACAATTATTGGCGGCGCTGTTGCCCTCTCGGGCTTAAGAGGTTAATGTGTGTATGTGTGTGTGTGTATTAATGTATGTGTGTGTGTATTAATGTGTGTGTGTGTGTGTGTGTGTGTGTGTGTGTTGCAGGGCTACGTGCAGCGGCAGGCTCTCTATGCGTGTAACACGTGTTCTCCTCGGGGCGGAGAGCCAGCAGGCGTGTGCTTAGCGTGTTCATATAAATGCCACGAAGGTCACGACCTCTTCGAGCTCTACACCAAGAGGTGATGACATCATTCATCATTCATATTGATTATTGATCAGTTTATACAGTTTCATTAAAATGTGATAATTATAATCATCTGTTCACAAACATGCTGCGAAGTTTCATATTGATCGTATTGATCGTATTGATCATGTTGATCATGTTGATCGTATTGATCGTGTTGATCGTATTGATCATGTTGATCGTATTGATCATGTTGATCATGTTGATCGTATTGATCATGTTGATCGTATTGATCATGTTGATCGTATTGATCGTGTTGATCGTATTGATCATATTGATCATGTTGATCGTATTGATCATGTTGATTGTATTGATCGTATTGATCATGTTGATTGTATTGATCGTATTGATCATGTTGATCATGTTGATCGTATTGATCGTGTTGATCGTATTGATCATGTTGATCATGTTGATCGTGTTGATCGTATTGATCATGTTGATCGTATTGATCGTATTGATCATGTTGATCATGTTGATCGTATTGATCGTATTGATCATGTTGATCGTGTTGATCGTGTTGATCGTATTGATCATGTTGATCATGTTGATCATGTTGATCATGTTGATCATGTTGATCGTATTGATCGTATTGATCATGTTGATCGTATTGATCGTGTTGATCGTATTGATCATGTTGATCATGTTGATCATGTTGATCATGTTGATCGTATTGATTGTATTGATCATGTTGATCGTATTGATTGTATTGATCGTATTGATCATGTTGATCGTATTGATCATGTTGATCATGTTGATCGTATTGATCACTTCTTCTCTGCAGGAATTTCCGCTGTGACTGTGGAAACAGGAAGTTCACAGAGCTGCAGTGTAAACTCTTTCCTGTGAGTTATGACATCACAGCCGCCTGCTCTCCTGGCAGGTGTGATTATAGTGACATCACTGCGCTGTGTTCAGGTGTGTGCATTGATCAGCTGTGTGTGCGTTGCAGGACAAAGACGAGCTCAACAGTCTCAACAAATACAGCCACAACTTCTTTGGAGAGTACTGCACCTGCAGCCGGCCCTACCCGGATCCAGAAGACCAGGTGAGACACAGCTGACACACCTGAACCTTACCTGCCCTGCTTCCTGTACGGGAGCTGCCCTGCTTCCTGTACGGGAGCTGCCCTGCTTCCTGTACGGGGGCTGTGCCTCACTGTGATTGGCTCCTTCTGGTTTCAGGTGGAGGATGAAATGATTCAGTGTGTGGTGTGTGAGGATTGGCTGCACGGCAGGGTGAGTCCGACTTCACTATTAACTAATGAATGTTTTATGGAGCACAATGATCTTCATGTGACTCTTTCCTTGGTCGGTTAGAGTCGGGGGGGGATCTGAACCTCCGCCTGCGTTCAGCTGTTAATCCTTCTGCGGCATTAATTTAAACGTTTCCTTGATATGACTGTTGGTTAAACTATGGAGGTTCTGACCTCACCTGTTGGTTCTAACCTCTCCTGTTGGTTCTAATCTCTCCTGTTGGTTCTAACCTCACCTGTTGGTTCTAACCTCACCTGTTGGTTCTAATCTCTCCTGTTGGTTCTAACCTCACCTGTTGGTTCTGACCTCACCTGTTGGTTCTGACCTCTCCTGTTGGTTCTAACCTCTCCTGTTGGTTCTGACCTCTCCTGTTGGTTCTAACCTCTCCTGTTGGTTCTAACCTCACCTGTTGGTTCTGACCTCTCCTGTTGGTTCTGACCTCTCCTGTTGGTTCTAACCTCACCTGTTGGTTCTAACCTCACCTGTTGGTTCTAACCTCTCCTGTTGGTTCTAACCTCTCCTGTTGGTTCTGACCTCTCCTGTTGGTTCTGACAGCACCTGGGCTGTGAGGTTCCAGACTGTGTGGAGCTGCAGGAGATGATCTGTGAGTCCTGTATGAATAAAAACCCCTTCCTGTGGACCTTCGCCGCTCACCTGGCAGGTAAAAAAACTTCCTGTCTGTGGTGTACTTCCTGTCTGTGGTGTACTTCCTGTCTGTGATGTTCTTCCTGTTCAGTTCCAGATGAGTCAGCAGAAGAAGTGGTGAAGGAGGAAACGGCAGGAACAAATGAGTCAAACGCGAACCAGAATCAGTCTGAAGAGGTTAGAACCAGACTTGGAACCAGACTCAACTCTAATGAACCAGACTTAGAACCAGATTCAGCTCTAATGAACCAGACTTAGAACCAGACTTAGAACCAGATTCAGCTCTAATGAACCAGATTTAGAACCAGATTCAGCTCTAATGAACCAGACTTAGAACCAGATTTAGAACCAGACGTAGAACCAGATTCAGCTCCAATGAACCAGACTTAGAACCAGACTCAGCTCTAATGAACCAGATTAAGAACCAGATTCAGCTCAAATGAACCAGACTTAGAACCACACTCAGCTCTAATGAACCAGACTTAGAGCCAGACTCAGTTCTAATGAACCAGATTAAGAACCAGACTCAGCTCAAATGAACCAGACTTAGAACCAGATTTAGAACCAGACTTAGAACCACACTCAGCTCTAATGAACCAGACTTAGAACCAGACTCAGCTCTAATGAACCAGACTTAGAACCAGACTTAGAACCACACTCAGCTCTAATGAACCAGACTTAGACTCAGCTCTAATGAACCAGACTTAGAACCAGACTCAGTTCTAATAAACCAGACTTAGACTCAGCTCTAATTAACCAGACTTAGAGCCAGACTCAGTTCTAATGAACCAGACTTAGAACCAGACTCAGTTCTAAACAGCAGATCTGGTGCTGTTGCTCTACTTCAGTGTTAGCACTGATCAGTGTGATTGATTCATAATCAATAATCTGGCAGGTTGATGATGTCATCGAGCCAAACTGTAAGCGCAGCCGTCAGGAGGCGGAGCCGAGCTGCAGACTGAAGGAGCTGCAGGCGACCGGCCAGAAAAGAGTCCAATCAGGAGCCGTGTTCTGGCCTTCAGCGTGGCGCTCCAAACTCTGCTCCTGCAACACCTGCCAGGTAACCAATCAGCACGGAGTATCAGCTGTGAGGCCAGGTAACCAATCAGCACGGAGTATCAGCTGTGAGGTCATTACTGCAGAAACGCAACGTTAATAAAGCGTCACTGAGGAAAGTTGTTGATAAAGTCGTCGTTAAGGGAATGCGTCAGTAACAACCGTTTGTGTTGCTAGGAGACGCTCAGTAACAAGCCTTTTATGTCGCTAGGAGACGCTCAGTAAAGAGCGTTTGTGTTGCTAGGAGACGCTCAGTAACAAGCCTTTTATGTCGCTAGGAGACGCTCAGTAAAGAGCGTTTGTGTTGCTAGGAGACGCTCAGTAACAAGCGTTTGTGTCGCTAGGAGACGCTCAGTAACAAGCGTTTGTGTTGCTAGAAGACGCTCAGTAACAAGCGTTTGTGTTGCTAGGAGACGCTCAGTAACAAGCGTTCGTGTCGCTAGGAGACGCTCAGTAAGGAGAGTTTGTGTCGCTAGGAGACGCTCAGTAAGGAGTGTTTGTGTCGCTAGGAGACGCTCAGTAAGGAGCGTTTGTGTCGCTAGGAGACGCTCAGTAACAAGCGTTTGTGTCGCTAGGAGACGCTCAGTAAGGAGCGTTTGTGTCGCTAGGAGACGCTCAGTAACGAGTGTTTGTGTCGCTAGGAGACGCTCAGTAAGGAGCGTTTGTGTCGCTAGGAGACGCTCAGTAACAAGCGTTTGTGTCGCTAGGAGACGCTCAGTAACAAGCGTTCGTGTCGCTAGGAGACGCTCAGTTACCAGGGTTTGTGTCGCTAGGAGACGCTCAGTTACCAGGGTTTGTGTCGCTAGGAGACGCTCAGTAAGGAGCGTTCGTGTCGCTAGGAGACGCTCAATAACGAGTGTTTGTGTCGCTAGGAGACGCTCAGTAACAAGCGTTTGTGTCGCTAGGAGACGCTCAGTAACAAGCGTTCGTGTCGCTAGGAGACGCTCAGTTACCAGGGTTTGTGTCGCTAGGAGACGCTCAGTTACCAGGGTTTGTGTCGCTAGGAGACGCTCAGTAAGGAGTGTTTGTGACGCTAGGAGACGCTCAGTAACGAGCATTTGTGTCGCTAGGAGACGCTCAGTAAGGAGCGTTTGTGTCGCTAGGAGACGCTCAGTAACGAGGGTTCGTGTCGCTAGGAGACGCTCAGTAACAAGCGTTTGTGTCGCTAGGAGACGCTCAGTAACAAGCGTTCGTGTCGCTAGGAGACGCTCAGTAACAAGCGTTCGTGTCGCTAGGAGACGCTCAGTAACGAGCGTTTGTGTCGCTAGGAGACGCTCAGTTACCAGGGTTTGTGTCGCTAGGAGACGCTCAGTAAGGAGTGTTTGTGTCGCTAGGAGACGCTCAGTAACGAGCGTTTGTGTCGCTAGGAGACGCTCAGTTACCAGGGTTTGTGTCGCTAGGAGACGCTCAGTAAGGAGTGTTTGTGTCGCTAGGAGACGCTCAGTAAGGAGGGTTTGTGTCGCTAGGAGACGCTCAGTAACGAGCATTTGTGTCGCTAGGAGACGCTCAGTAAGGAGCGTTTGTGTCGCTAGGAGACGCTCAGTAACAAGCGTTTGTGTCGCTAGGAGACGCTCAGTAACAAGCGTTTGTGTCGCTAGGAGACGCTCAGTAACGAGGGTTCGTGTCGCTAGGAGACGCTCAATAACGAGCGTTTGTGTTGCTAGAAGACGCTCAGTAACGAGGGTTCGTGTCGCTTGGAGACGCTCAGTAACGAGGGTTCGTGTCGCTAGGAGACGCTCAGTAAGGAGTGTTTGTGTTGCTAGGAGACGCTCAGTAACAAGCGTTTGTGTTGCTAGGAGACGCTCAGTAACGAGGGTTTGTGTCGCTAGGAGACGCTCAGTAACAAGCGTTTGTGTCGCTAGGAGACGCTCAGTAACGAGGGTTTGTGTTGCTAGGAGACGCTCAGTAACGAGGGTTTGTGTCGCTAGGAGACGCTCAGTAACGAGGGTTTGTGTCGCTAGGAGACGCTCAGTAACGAGGGTTTGTGTCGCTAGGAGACGCTCAGTAACGAGTGTTTGTGTCGCTAGGAGACGCTCAGTAACGAGTGTTTGTGTCGCTAGGAGACGCTCAGTAACGAGTGTTTGTGTCGCTAGGAGACGCTCAGTAACGAGTGTTTGTGTCGCTAGGAGACGCTCAGTAACGAGTGTTTGTGTTGCTAGGAGACGCTCTCTGAAGCCAGCCTGTCCTTCCTGCTCGATGAATCCGACACCGTCCTCGCCTACGAGAACAAAGGAAAGAACAGCGAACAGAGAACGCCGGGTCACGACCCTCTGATGTCAGCGCTGGACAACCTGAACCGAGTGCAGCAGCTGGAGATCATCCACGGTAACATTACAAGAACCAGAACTACAAGAACCAGACATTAAACTACAAGAACCAGAACTACAAGAACCAGACATTAAACTACAAGAACCACACATTAAACTACAAGAACCAGAACTACAAGAACCACATTAAACTACAAGAACCAGAACTACAAGAACCACACATTAAACTAATAGAACCACACATTAAACTAATAGAACCACACATTAAACTACTAGAACCACATTAAACTACTAGAACCACACATTAAACTACAAGAACCAGAAATACAAGAACCAGACATTAAACCAATAGAACCACACATTAAACTACTAGAACCAGACATTAAACTACTAGAACCACATTAAACTACTAGAACCACATCAAACTACTAGAACCACATTAAACTACTAGAACCACACATTAAACTATTAAAACCACATTAAACTACTAGAACCACATTAAACTACTAGAACCACACATTAAACTACTAGAACCACATTAAACTACTAGAACCACATCAAACTACTAGAACCACACATTAAACTATTAAAACCACATTAAACTACTAGAACCCACATTAAACTACTAGAACCACACATTAAACTACTAGAACCACATTAAACTACTAGAACCACATTAAACTACTAGAACCACACTAAACTAATAAAACCACACATTAAACTACAAGAACCACACATTAAACTAATAGAACCACACATTAAACTACTAGAACCACATTAAACTACTAGAACCACACATTAAACTACAAGAACCACACATTAAACTACTAGAACCACATTAAACTACTAGAACCACACATTAAACTATTAGAACCACACATTAAACTACTAGAACCCACATTAAACTACTAGAACCACACATTAAACTACTAGAACCACATTAAACTACCAGAACCACACATTAAACTATTAGAACCACACATTAAACTACTAGAACCCACAATAAACTACTAGAACCACACATTAAACTACTAGAACCACATTAAACTACTAGAACCACATTAAACTAATAAAACCACACATTAAACTACAAGAACCACATCAAACTACTAGAACCACACATTAAACTACAAGAACCACACATTAAACTACTAGAACCACATTAAACTACTAGAACCACATTAAACTACAAGAACCACACATTAAACTACCAGAACCACATTAAACTACTAGAACCACACATTAAACTACTAGAACCACACATTAAACTACTAGAACCACATTAAACTACTAGAACCACATCAAACTACTAGAACCACACATTAAACTATTAAAACCACATTAAACTACAAGAACCACACATTAAACTACAAGAACCACACATTAAACTACTAGAACCACATTGAACTACTAGAACCACATTAAACTACAAGAACCACACATTAAACTACCAGAACCACACATTAAACTATTAGAACCACACATTAAACTACAAGAACCACATTAAACTACTAGAACCACACATTAAACTGCTAGAACCACATTAAACTACTAGAACCACATTCAACTAATAGAACCACACATTAAACTACAAGAACCACATCAAACTACTAGAACCACACATTAAACTACAAGAACCACACATTAAACTACAAGAACCACACATTAAACTACTAGAACCACATTAAACTACTAGAACCACACATTAAACTACCAGAACCACATTAAACTACTAGAACCACACATTAAACTACAAGAACCACACATTAAACTACTAGAACCACATTAAACTACTAGAACCACACATTAAACTACTAGAACCACATTAAACTACTAGAACCAGACATTAAACTACTAGAACCACACATTAAACTACTAGAACCACATTAAACTACTAGAACCACATTAAACTACTAGAACCACACATTAAACTACAAGAACCACACATTAAACTACAAGAACCAGACATTAAACTACAAGAACCACACATTAAACTACTAGAACCACATTAAACTACTAGAACCACATTAAACTACTAGAACCCACATTAAACTACAAGAACCACACATTAAACTACAAGAACCACATTACACTACTAGAACCACACATTAAACTACAAGAACCACATTAAACTACTAGAACCACACATTAAACTACAAGAACCACACATTAAACTACAAGAACCACACATTAAACTACAAGAACCACATTAAACTACTAGAACCACACATTAAACTACTAGAACCACATTAAACTACTAGAACCACACATTAAACTACTAGAACCACACATTAAACTACAAGAACTAGACATTAAACTACTAGAACCACACATTAAACTACAAGAACCACATTAAACTATTAGAACCACATTAAACTACAAGAACCACATTAAACTACAAGAACCACATTAAACTACTAGAACCAGACATTAAACTACAAGAACCACACATTAAACTACTAGAACCACATTAAACTACTAGAACCACATTAAAGTACTAGAACCCACATTAAACTACAAGAACCACACATTAAACTACAAGAACCACATTAAACTACAAGAACCACATTAAACTACTAGAACCACACAGTAAACTACTAGAACCACATTAAACTACTAGAACCACATTAAACTACTAGAACCACACATTAAACTACAAGAACTAGACATTAAACTACTAGAACCACACATTAAACTACAAGAACCACATTAAACTATTAGAACCACATTAAACTACAAGAACCACATTAAACTACAAGAACCACATTAAACTACTAGAACCACACATTAAACTACAAGAACCACATTAAACTACTAGAACCACACATTAAACTACTAGAACCACATTAAACTACTAGAACCACATTAAACTACTAGAACCACACATTAAACTACTAGAACCACATTAAACTATTAGAACCACATTAAACTACAAGAACCACATTAAACTACAAGAACCACATTAAACTACTAGAACCAGACATTAAACTACAAGAACCACACATTAAACTACTAGAACCACATTAAACTACTAGAACCACATTAAAGTACTAGAACCACATTAAACTACAAGAACCACATTAAACTACAAGAACCACACAGTAAACTACTAGAACCACATTAAACTACTAGAACCACATTAAACTACTAGAACCACACATTAAACTACAAGAACTAGACATTAAACTACTAGAACCACACATTAAACTACAAGAACCACATTAAACTATTAGAACCACATTAAACTACAAGAACCACATTAAACTACTAGAACCACACATTAAACTACTAGAACCACACATTAAACTACTAGAACCACATTAAACTACTAGAACCACACATTAAACTACTAGAACCACACATTAAACTACTAGAACCACATTAAACTACTAGAACCACATTAAACTACAAGAACCACATTAAACTACTAGAACCACACATTAAACTACAAGAACCACATTAAACTATTAGAACCACATTAAACTACAAGAACCACATTAAACTACTAGAACCACACATTAAACTACTAGAACCACACATTAAACTACTAGAACCACATTAAACTACTAGAACCACACATTAAACTACTAGAACCACACATTAAACTACTAGAACCACATTAAACTACTAGAACCACATTAAACTACAAGAACCACATTAAACTACTAGAACCACATTAAACTACAGGTTCTGTCTCTCAGGATACAACGATATGAAAACTGAACTGAAGGACTTCCTGCAGAGATTCGCAGCCGAGGGAAAGGTGAGTTTCACTCTGAGGTTGACCTTTGACCTTTTTATGAGTTTGACCAAATCAGTCAATCAATCCATAGTTTGAGTGAATGAGTGACTGAGTGAGTGACTGAGTGAGTGAGTGACTGAGTGACTGAGTGACTGAGTGAGTGAGTGAGTGAGTGAGTGACTGAGTGACTGAGTGAGTGACTGAGTGACTGAGTGATTGAGTGACTGAGTGAGTGACTGAGTGACTGAGTGACTGAGTGAGTGACTGAGTGACTGAGTGAGTGACTGAGTGACTGAGTGACTGAGTGACTGAGTGACTGAGTGAGTGACTGAGTGACTGAGTGAGTGAGTGAGTGACTGAGTGATTGAGTGACTGAGTGAGTGAGTGACTGAGTGAGTGACTGAGTGACTGAGTGACTGAGTGAGTGACTGAGTGACTGAGTGATTGAGTGACTGAGTGACTGAGTGACTGAGTGACTGAGTGATTGAGTGAGTGAGTGAGTGAGTGACTGAGTGAGTGACTGAGTGACTGAGTGACTGAGTGAGTGACTGAGTGACTGAGTGATTGAGTGACTGAGTGACTGAGTGACTGAGTGACTGAGTGAGTGAGTGAGTGAGTGACTGAGTGACTGAGTGAGTGACTGAGTGAGTGACTGAGTGACTGAGTGACTGAGTGAGTGATTGAGTGATTGAGTGACTGAGTGAGTGACTGAGTGACTGAGTGACTGAGTGACTGAGTGAGTGACTGAGTGACTGAGTGACTGAGTGACTGAGTGATTGAGTGACTGAGTGACTGAGTGACTGAGTGACTGAGTGAGTGACTGAGTGACTGAGTGAGTGACTGAGTGATTGAGTGAGTGAGTGACTGAGTGACTGAGTGACTGAGTGAGTGACTGAGTGACTGAGTGAGTGACTGAGTGACTGAGTGAGTGACTGAGTGAGTGACTGAGTGAGTGAGTGACTGAGTGAGTGACTGAGTGAGTGACTGAGTGACTGAGTGAGTGACTGAGTGACTGAGTGAGTGATTGAGTGAGTGAGTGACTGAGTGACTGAGTGACTGACTGAGTGACTGAGTGACTGAGTGAGTGACTGAGTGACTGAGTGATTGAGTGACTGAGTGACTGAGTGACTGAGTGAGTGACTGAGTGAGTGAGTGACTGAGTGACTGAGTGACTGAGTGACTGAGTGAGTGACTGAGTGACTGAGTGACTGAGTGAGTGAGTGACTGAGTGAGTGACTGAGTGAGTGACTGAGTGACTGAGTGACTGAGTGAGTGACTGAGTGACTGAGTGACTGAGTGAGTGACTGAGTGACTGAGTGAGTGACTGAGTGACTGAGTGATTGAGTGAGTGACTGAGTGACTGAGTGATTGAGTGACTGAGTGACTGAGTGACTGAGTGAGTGACTGAGTGACTGACTGAGTGACTGAGTGACTGAGTGAGTGACTGAATGAGTGACTGAGTGAGTGACTGACTGAATGAGTGACTGAGTGACTGAGTGAGTGACTGACTGAATGAGTGACTGAGTGACTGAGTGACTGAGTGAGTGACTGAGTGACTGAGTGAGTGACTGACTGAATGAGTGACTGAGTGACTGAGTGAGTGAGTGAGTGAGTGAGTGACTGAGTGACTGAGTGAGTGAGTGACTGAGTGACTGAGTGAGTGACTGAGTGAGTGACTGAGTGAGTGACTGAGTGACTGAGTGAGTGAGTGAGTGACTGAGTGAGTGAGTGACTGACTGAGTGACTGAGTGACTGAGTGACTGAGTGAGTGAGTGAGTGAGTGACTGAGTGACTGACTGAGTGACTGAGTGAGTGACTGAGTGACTGAGTGAGTGACTGAGTGACTGAGTGAGTGACTGAGTGACTGAGTGAGTGACTGAGTGACTGAGTGACTGAGTGAGTGACTGAGTGACTGAGTGACTGAGTGAGTGACTGAGTGACTGAGTGACTGACTGACTGACTGACTGAGTGAGTGACTGAGTGACTGAGTGACTGACTGAGTGAGTGAGTGACTGAGTGAGTGACTGAGTGACTGAGTGAGTGAGTGACTGAGTGAGTGACTGAGTGACTGAGTGACTGAGTGACTGAGTGAGTGACTGAGTGAGTGACTGAGTGACTGAGTGAGTGAGTGAGTGACTGACTGAGTGAGTGACTGACTGAATGAGTGACTGAGTGACTGAGCGAGTCAGTGACTGAGTGACTGAGTGAGTGACTGAGTGAGTGAGTGACTGAGTGACTGAGTGAGTGACTGACTGAATGAGTGACTGAGTGACTGAGTGACTGAGTGACTGAGTGAGTGAATGAGTGACTGAGTGACTGAGTGACTGAGCGAGTCAGTGACTGAGTGACTGAGTGAGTGAATGAGTGACTGAGTGAGTGACTGAGTGAGTGAGTGACTGAGTGAGTGAGTGACTGAGTGACTGAGTGAGTGAGTGACTGAGTGAGTGACTGAGTGAGTGACTGAATGAGTGACTGAGTGACTGAGTGACTGAGTGAGTGACTGACTGAGTGACTGAGTGAGTGACTGACTGAATGAGTGACTGAGTGACTGAGTGACTGAGTGACTGAGTGAGTGAATGAGTGACTGAGTGACTGAGTGACTGAGCGAGTCAGTGACTGAGTGACTGAGTGAGTGAATGAGTGACTGAGTGACTGAGTGAGTGACTGACTGAATGAGTGACTGAGTGACTGAGTGAGTGACTGAGTGACTGAGTGAGTGACTGAGTGAGTGAGTGACTGAATGAGTGACTGAGTGACTGAGTGAGTGACTGAGTGAGTGACTGAGTGAGTGAGTGACTGAGTGAGTGAGTGACTGAGTGACTGAGTGAGTGAGTGACTGAGTGAGTGACTGAGTGAGTGACTGAATGAGTGACTGAGTGACTGAGTGACTGAGTGAGTGACTGACTGAGTGACTGAGTGAGTGACTGACTGAATGAGTGACTGAGTGACTGAGTGACTGAGTGAGTGAATGAGTGACTGAGTGACTGAGTGACTGAGTGACTGAGCGAGTCAGTGACTGAGTGACTGAGTGAGTGAATGAGTGACTGAGTGACTGAGTGAGTGACTGACTGAATGAGTGACTGAGTGACTGAGTGAGTGACTGACTGAATGAGTGACTGAGTGACTGAGTGACTGAGTGAGTGACTGACTGAATGAGTGACTGAGTGACTGAGTGAGTGAGTGAGTGAGTGAGTGAGTGAGTGAGTGAGTGACTGAGTGACTGAGTGAGTGACTGAGTGAGTGACTGAGTGACTGAGTGAGTGAGTGAGTGACTGAGTGAGTGAGTGACTGACTGAGTGACTGAGTGACTGAGTGACTGAGTGAGTGAGTGAGTGAGTGACTGAGTGACTGACTGAGTGACTGAGTGAGTGACTGAGTGACTGAGTGACTGAGTGAGTGACTGAGTGACTGAGTGAGTGACTGAGTGACTGAGTGAGTGACTGAGTGACTGAGTGACTGAGTGAGTGACTGAGTGACTGAGTGACTGAGTGAGTGACTGAGTGACTGACTGACTGACTGACTGACTGACTGAGTGAGTGACTGAGTGACTGAGTGACTGAGTGACTGACTGAGTGAGTGAGTGACTGAGTGAGTGACTGAGTGACTGAGTGAGTGAGTGACTGAGTGAGTGACTGAGTGACTGAGTGACTGAGTGACTGAGTGAGTGACTGAGTGAGTGACTGAGTGACTGAGTGAGTGAGTGAGTGACTGACTGAGTGACTGAGTGAGTGACTGACTGAATGAGTGACTGAGTGACTGAGCGAGTCAGTGACTGAGTGACTGAGTGAGTGACTGAGTGAGTGAGTGACTGAGTGACTGAGTGAGTGACTGACTGAATGAGTGACTGAGTGACTGAGTGACTGAGTGACTGAGTGAGTGAATGAGTGACTGAGTGACTGAGTGACTGAGCGAGTCAGTGACTGAGTGACTGAGTGAGTGAATGAGTGACTGAGTGAGTGACTGAGTGAGTGAGTGACTGAGTGAGTGAGTGACTGAGTGACTGAGTGAGTGAGTGACTGAGTGAGTGACTGAGTGAGTGACTGAATGAGTGACTGAGTGACTGAGTGACTGAGTGAGTGACTGACTGAGTGACTGAGTGAGTGACTGACTGAATGAGTGACTGAGTGACTGAGTGACTGAGTGACTGAGTGAGTGAATGAGTGACTGAGTGACTGAGTGACTGAGCGAGTCAGTGACTGAGTGACTGAGTGAGTGAATGAGTGACTGAGTGACTGAGTGAGTGACTGACTGAATGAGTGACTGAGTGACTGAGTGAGTGACTGAGTGACTGAGTGAGTGACTGAGTGAGTGAGTGACTGAATGAGTGACTGAGTGACTGAGTGAGTGACTGAGTGAGTGACTGAGTGAGTGAGTGACTGAGTGAGTGAGTGACTGAGTGACTGAGTGAGTGAGTGACTGAGTGAGTGACTGAGTGAGTGACTGAATGAGTGACTGAGTGACTGAGTGACTGAGTGAGTGACTGACTGAGTGACTGAGTGAGTGACTGACTGAATGAGTGACTGAGTGACTGAGTGACTGAGTGACTGAGTGAGTGAATGAGTGACTGAGTGACTGAGTGACTGAGTGACTGAGCGAGTCAGTGACTGAGTGACTGAGTGAGTGAATGAGTGACTGAGTGACTGAGTGAGTGACTGACTGAATGAGTGACTGAGTGACTGAGTGAGTGACTGAGTGACTGAGTGAGTGACTGAGTGAGTGAGTGACTGAGTGAGTGAGTGACTGAGTGAGTGACTGACTGACTGAGTGACTGACTGAGTGACTGAGTGACTGACTGAGTGACTGAGTGAGTGAGTGAGTGACTGAGTGAGTGAGTGAGTGACTGCGTGACTGACTGAGTGAGTGACTGAGTGAGTGACTGAGTGAGTGACTGAGTGACTGAGTGAGTGACTGAGTGACTGAGTGAGTGAGTGACTGACTGAGTGACTGAGTGAGTGAGTGACTGAGTGAGTGACTGAGTGAGTGATTGACTGAGTGAGTGAGTGACTGAGTGATTGAGTGAGTGAGTGAGTGAGTGACTGAGTGACTGACTGAGTGAGTGAGTGACTGAGTGACTGACTGAGTGAGTGACTGAGTGACTGACTGACTGAGTGAGTGAGTGACTGAGTGACTGACTGACTGAGTGAGTGAGTGATTGACTGAGTGAGTGAGTGAGTGAGTGAGTGAGTGAGTGAGTGAGTGAGTGACTGAGTGAGTGACTGAGTGACTGACTGACTGAGTGAGTGACTGAGTGACTGACTGACTGACTGACTGAGTGAGTGACTGACTGAGTGAGTGAGTGACTGAGTGAGTGAGTGAGTGACTGAGTGACTGAGTGAGTGAGTGAGTGACTGAGTGAGTGAGTGACTGACTGAGTGAGTGAGTGAGTGAGTGACTGAGTGAGTGACTGAGTGAGTGAGTGACTGAGTGAGTGACTGACTGACTGAGTGACTGAGTGAGTGACTGAGTGAGTGAGTGACTGAGTGAGTGAGTGACTGAGTGAGTGAGTGACTGACTGAGTGACTGAGTGAGTGACTGAGTGACTGAGTGAGTGAGTGAGTGACTGAGTGAGTGAGTGAGTGACTGCATGACTGAGTGAGTGAGTGACTGAGTGAGTGACTGAGTGAGTGACTGAGTGACTGACTGAGTGACTGAGTGAGTGAGTGACTGACTGAGTGACTGAGTGAGTGAGTGACTGAGTGACTGAGTGAGTGACTGAGTGAGTGATTGACTGAGTGAGTGAGTGACTGAGTGATTGAGTGAGTGACTGACTGAGTGAGTGACTGAGTGACTGACTGACTGAGTGAGTGAGTGACTGAGTGACTGACTGACTGAGTGAGTGAGTGATTGACTGAGTGAGTGAGTGAGTGAGTGAGTGAGTGACTGAGTGAGTGAGTGACTGAGTGACTGACTGACTGACTGAGTGACTGAGTGACTGACTGACTGACTGACTGACTGACTGACTGAGTGAGTGACTGACTGAGTGAGTGAGTGAGTGAGTGAGTGAGTGAGTGAGTGATTGGGCCGTCAGTGGCAGTCCTCACAGATCGGTAGATGATAGTTATATAATATTTATTTATAGTTCAGGTTTTAATCAGCGGGTCCATTTAACTTGGAGAGGAGGAGACATGATGTTACTTCTCAAAGTCATCAAACTCTGTCTTTTACTGTTGTGATTGACTGAGTGAGTGAGTGAGTGAGTGAGTGAGTGACTGAGTGAGTGAGTGAGTGAGTGAGTGACTGAGTGACTGAGTGAGTGACTGACTGACTGAGTGAGTGAGTGACTGAGTGAGTGAGTGACTGAGTGAGTGAGTGAGTGAGTGACTGAGTGACTGAGTGAGTGACTGACTGAGTGACTGAGTGAGTGAGTGAGTGAGTGAGTGATTGGGCCGTCAGTGGCAGTCCTCACAGATCGGTAGATGATAGTTATATAATATTTATTTATAGTTCAGGTTTTAATCAGCGGGTCCATTTAACTTGGAGAGGAGGAGACATGATGTTACTTCTCAAAGTCATCAAACTCTGTCTTTTACTGTTGTGATTGACTGAGTGAGTGAGTGAGTGAGTGAGTGAGTGACTGAGTGAGTGAGTGAGTGAGTGAGTGACTGAGTGACTGAGTGAGTGACTGACTGACTGAGTGAGTGAGTGACTGAGTGACTGAGTGAGTGAGTGACTGAGTGAGTGAGTGACTGAGTGACTGAGTGAGTGACTGACTGAGTGACTGAGTGAGTGAGTGAGTGAGTGAGTGATTGGGCCGTCAGTGGCAGTCCTCACAGATCGGTAGATGATAGTTATATAATATTTATTTATAGTTCAGGTTTTAATCAGCGGGTCCATTTAACTTGGAGAGGAGGAGACATGATGTTACTTCTCAAAGTCATCAAACTCTGTCTTTTACTGTTGTGATTGACTGAGTGAGTGACTGAGTGAGTGAGTGACTGAGTGAGTGACTGAGTGACTGAGTGAGTGATTGAGTGACTGAGTGACTGAGTGAGTGATTGAGTGATTGAGTGACTGAGTGACTGAGTGAGTGAGTGAGTGACTGAGTGAGTGACTGAGTGAGTGACTGAGTGACTGACTGAGTGAGTGACTGAGTGACTGAGTGAATGAGTGACTGAGTGACTGAGTGAGTGAATGATTGACCCTCAGTGACAGAAACTACGTATTGTGTGTTAAGGCAGAGAGCATGTTTCTGTTTCTTTGTGTAGCGTTAGGCTTTGTATCTCATTTAAAAGGAATCACAAACCAAAAGGCACAAACGTGACGTTTTCTACCTGCTACAATGGTTAGGGTTAGGGTTACAATATGCATGCTTCTTGAGTTTGGTAGCATAGACTTTATAAGCTGGTAATTCATTAACTAGCTGGATACACATTAAGTTACTTGGTTTGCTTCAATGTGAAATGAAATAAAACACAATGAGATATTTCTTTTAATCATTTTCAAACAGACTCGTTTTCATGCAGTTCAGTGCAAATAGAGAGGGTTAGGGTTAGGGTCAGTGCACGTAGAGAGGGTTAGGGTCAGTGCAGGTAGAGAGGGTTAGGGTTAGGGTCAGTGCAGGTAGAGAGGGTTAGGGTTAGGGTCAGTGCAGGTAGAGAGGGTTAGGGTTAGGGTCAGTGCAGGTAGAGAGGGTTAGGGTCAGTGCAGGTAGAGAGGGTTAGGGTTAGGGTTAGTGCAGGTAGAGAGGGTTAGGGTTAGGGTCAGTGCAGGTAGAGAGGGTTAGGGTCAGTGCAGGTAGAGAGGGTTAGGGTTAGGGTCAGTGCAAATAGAGAGGGTTAGGGTTAGGGTCAGTGCACGTAGAGAGGGTTAGGGTTAGGGTCAGTGCACGTAGAGAATAGAAGAAATGAGATGAGCTGCATGATGCGTGTACAGCTGCTAATAAAGGTTCCACATGTGGAACCTAACAGTCCCTCATAGCCACAAGCCTTCTCCAAGTCCATAATACACAAGCAGACTGGACGAGGTGTAAAGAGCTCCTCAACGTTTCCCCTGAGTCTGCTGCTCGGATCCTGGAGGGACCAGGTCTTTGTGAAGCGGGCTGCAGGGTTAGGGTGACCTGCCTCCAGCAGGAAACTGATCATGTGACTGCTGTCTGTTCTCTGATAGGTTGTGACTCCTGATGACATCCGCCAGTTCTTTGAGCAGCAAAGTCGCAAAAGAAGACAAGTCGATGCCGGGCGCCTCTACTCCACCTGATGACCTCTGACCTTTACATCTACTCCACCTAATGACCTCTGACCTTTACATCTACTCCACCTGATGACCTCTGACCTTTACATCTACTCCACCTGATGACCTCTGACCTTTACATCTACTCCACCTGATGACCTCTGACCTTTACATCAACTCCACCTGATGACCTCTGACCTTTACAGTGCGCCCAGTGACCTTTGACTTTCGGACCTTTTCCTGATCCCTTGCCTCAAGTTGTCCTCTGACGTTTTGTGTCGATGTGTTTTAGATTTTATGGACATTTTCAAGTCTGTTTATTTTGAACCCTCTGTCTCAGGGGTCAGAGGTCAACAAAATGTAATGTCTGTAAATGTTGTCTATGTTCACTTTTTAATTAAAAAAATAAAACACAAGAACAAGCAGTTCTTAGATTGGAGTCATTTCGTCGTCTACGTTCATCAAACATTCAGTTCATGTCTCGATCTTACAAGTCTTAAGTGATCAGGCTCCATCATATCTTAAAGAGCTCATAGAACCTTATGAACCTACTAGAACACTGCGCTCCCAGCTCATAGAACCTTATGAACCTACTAGAACACTGCTCCCAGCTCATAGAACCTTATGAACCTACTAGAACACTGCGCTCCCAGCTCATAGAACCTCATGAACCTACTAGAACACTGCGCTCCCAGCTCATAGAACCTTATGAACCTACTAGAACACTGCTCCCAGCTCATAGAACCTTATGAACCTACTAGAACACTGCGCTCCCAGCTCATAGAACCTCATGAACCTACTAGAACACTGCGCTCCCAGCTCATAGAACCTTATGAACCTACTAGAACACTGCGCTCCCAGCTCATAGAACCTTATGAACCTACTAGAACACTGTGCTCCCAGCTCATAGAACCTTATGAACCTACTAGAACGCTGCGCTCCCAGCATGCAGGCCTACTTGTGGTTCCTAGTATCTCTAACGGTGCTTTTCCGCTATACAGTTCTAGCACTGCTCGGCTCGACTCGGTACGGTTCCAGGAACAACCTTTTCCATTACTTTAGTACCTCCTCAACGTGAGCGGGGTCTGTAACTCTGTTGCCAGTATTTAAAAATGCCGGCTTTGATTCTTGTATCGGACGGCTCATGACTCGCTGACCAATCAGAGGCCGGCAGTCTGTTGATGTCACATTTAGTATTGGCTCGGCTCGCTTGGAACCTCGGCAGAGCAGGTACTAAAAAAGTACCAGGTACTATCCCTGATGGAGCAGCAGGTACCAGGTACTATCCCTGATGGAGCAGCAGGTACCAGGTACTATCCCTGATGGAGGAGCAGAAGGTACCAGGTACTATCCCTGATGGAGCAGCAGGTACCAGGTACTATCCCTGATGGAGCAGCAGGTACCAGGTACTATCCCTGATGGAGCAGCAGGTACCAGGTACTATCCCTGATGGAGCAGCAGGTACCAGGTACTATCCCTGATGGAGCAGCAGGTACCAGGTACTATCCCTGATGGAGCAGCAGGTACCAGGTACTATCCCTGATGGAGGAGCAGGTACCAGGTACTATCCCTGATGGAGGAGCAGCAGGTACCAGGTACTAACCCTGATGGAGGAGCAGGTACCAGGTACTATCCCTGATGGAGGAGCAGCAGGTACCAGGTACTAACCCTGATGGAGGAGCAGGTACCGAGAGCTATCATCACACTGCTCCCTAAAAAGGGCGACTTACAAGAACTGAGGAACTGGAGGCCGGTCTCTCTGTTGTGTGGGGATTACAAGATAATGTCCAAGGCACTGGCGTTGAGGCTCAGGGAGGTGATACCTGAGGTCATCCATGTGGACCAGTCTTACTGTGTGCCCGGCAGGCTGATAAGTGACGATGTCACTTTAATTCGTGATGTTTTGGAGGTCTCTGGCTCATTGGCTGTAGACACTGGTCTAATTTCAATAGACCAGGAAAAGGCTTTTGACCGGGTTGAACATTAGCCGCTTTTGGGTTCAGCCCAGGTTTCATAGCCAAGATCCAGGTTCTGTACAGTGACATTGCGAGTGTACTAAAAATTAATGGAGGTCTGAGAGCTCCCTTCAGTGTTCAGAGAGGGGTCAGACAGGGCTGTCCCCTCTCTGGCATGTTGTACTCTCTGGCCATCGAACCTCTGCTGCACAAACTGAGAACTGACCTGACTGGTGTTACCTTTCCCAGCTGTGATGCCTCTTTTAAACGGTCTGCGTATGCTGATGATGTCATTGTCCTGGTCAATTCTCAGCATGATATTAATATTTTAGAGCAGACTGTACACCGTTTTGGCTGTATCTCCTCGGCTAAGGTGAACTGGGAGAAGAGTGAGGCTGTCATGGTGGGGGACAGGCTGAGTGATCGGCTCAGGCTACCTGGAGGGCTGGTCTGGAAGACAGGAGGACTAAAATATCTGGCAGTGTTTTTAGGAAATGAAGTGAAAGAAAAACTGGCACAATGTTTTAGAGAAGGTCAAAGGTCGGGTGATGAAGTGGACATGGATTGTTAAAATCTCTGTTTTACAGAGGTCGTGTTCTAATAATAAATAATCTGGTTTCTTCTGCTCTGTGGCATCGGTTGGCCTGTGCTGATCCTCCACCGTCTCTTCTGTCTC